>NC_045541.1:92503056-92803056 GCF_009769535.1 Thamnophis elegans
TATAATGCATTAAAATCCTTTGTGTTTGTTGAGACCTTCTGAGATTGCCTGAAACCTTCTGATATATATTTAGGCATGAAGGATTTAGGTAAAGTGAAACATGTCACAGAAAGACAACACAGATCACTCTCCTGAAAATACAAAAGAAGAGGAACTGAGGGAGCGTAATTGAAGTAGCTTGGTACATTAAGTCTTTAGAAAAAAAATATTGAGGAGGAATATAGTAGCATTCTTCAAAAATAGAGAGGAAGGCTGACAACTTTTTCTACCATCCCAAAATATGGTATAATGATCTTTGGCTACAAAAGGATAGACTTAAATACAGTAATGTGATCAATTAGTATATGCAGTTGATAGCTGTTGGCTTGATATGTTGAAAAATAGTGAGAAAATAATCTGTTGGTGATATTTTCATTTGGATTTCTGCTCTATTCGAGGAATTGGATTTGATAATCTAGATGGCACCTTTCATCTATTTAATTAAATAGAATGGAATAGAACCCAATCCTCTTCCATTCGGTTTATATGAAAAGTTTTAGCGAAAAATTGGAAAAATGTCCCATAGTATACATACAAAACCAAACCCCTACCTGCCTCTTTTTCTTTCTTTCTTTCTTTCTTTCTTTCTTTCTTTCTTTCTTTCTTTCTTTCTTTCTTTCTTTCTTTCTTTCTTTCTCTTTTATTCCTTCCTTCCTTCCTCCCTCCCTCCTTCCTTCCCTCCATCCATTCATTCTAAAAGAGTTTTTTCTGAAAATTGTTGATTTACTTGTATGCCTTTTTGGTACCATTGTTCTTGACAAGATTTAATGTCATAAATATTAGTTATTCACACTGTCATCTAATTGATGACAACTTCCATAATGTTCTATGTGATGCAATATAATTTCTGAAAATCTTAAACAGATGTGTAAAAAACTGAGGAGGCCTATATTCAATTGGATTAAATGGAAGGGTACACAAATATAATAAATCTGGTGACTGTGAAAACAAATTAGAAACAGAGGATTGGACCAGAGATAAAGAACAATCTGAGCTAAAGCACATTAGAAAAGTTGTATTCTTAATATTGCTATAAAAAGAGAACTTTTAAGTAGACGCTGTCTTTCTCATCTTTTTACAACTTTCATCTTCTAAAACCTTCCTGTTCTGAATAAACAGTGGAAAACTTATCCAAGAGGGAGCTAAGGAGAAAGACGTGTGCTCGTGTTTGAAAAGGTGAATGAACACAATTTGCCAGCAGCTGAACTCTTTTGATGATTTTGAATAAATATTTAAAATCTAGGTCTTCAAATCTTGATATTGGAAGGTATTATGTTCTAATTAAAACGGTCTTGCAATTTCAAAGATTGTGATTTGATACGTAAATCTATATGAACATCATTGCTCTAAGAAAGGTAAACAGCAAAATTTAGAACACAAACTTAATGTAGGAGAACAAGGCATTTCCTTTAATATGTATAACACCAAGTGATGTATTATTTAAGGCACAAACTTCTAGGGACACTGAAGAGCAACATCTCTTTCCTATATCGAAGTAAAGGGCAGTAGGGAACTGCCAGTAACAAAAAGCTTCCCTCCCACTCTCTGAATACAGTGACATTCATTTGGAGAGAAGCAGGACCAGTGTTTTCAAAGCAGGCTTCTCCAGCCCAACAATAACACACAATGAGTTATTGACTTGTTTTATATATGGATCTCTTTTCAGCAACTAACTTTGACTCCCCACAGTCTGGATAAATGATTGATTTTGTTGTTATAAAGAGACAGAGCTTTTCCACCAAACTTGATAATTCAAACATCTTTTACTCCATTTGTTCCAACATTGAATAGATCCTTATTAAAATGCACTTTCCAGAAAATACCTGCAGCTAGCCTTTTATCACCATGTTTTGTATATAAAATAAGCAATTTGTCCCACTCTTTTGCTTTGCAACAGGCTACTGGGAAATTCAATCAATACCTATAGAAATTGATTATCACAGTATTTAAACTGAAATGTACTGATCTCCTTGTAAAACATTGTTCGGGATTATTTAAATTACATAGAAATTGTGTGCTATGTGATTGTCTGTATGGATGTTTTAAATTAATTAGCATATTAGGAAGAGTCCAATCCAATTTTAAGTTCGGTAGCATTCAATGGGAAATACATAAATTAGGATTGGAATGTGGAATTAGCCACATTGTAGTGAGGTTGAGATTGTGTTTCTTTTGTATCATACTGTTATCCAAAGTTTTTGGAGTTGTATTTATGGAATATCTAGAGCACAAGTTTGGTTTAGTGATTGAGGTGCTGACTTAAGTTAGGCTCTAGTCCTGCCTAGTTCCTAGACAGGAAAGCCAGCTGGTGACCTTGGGCCAGTCACTCTCTCTCAGTCTAACCCACCCTCACAGGACTATTGTGGTGAAAATAGGACAACGATGGAGTATTAAGTGTGTTCATTGTCTTGATCTATTTATAAAAAATAATGTGGAAATTTAAAAATTCTTTAAAAAATAGTTGAGTTTTCCAGTAGTATAAACAGTTGTTCTTCAGTCGCTAAGTCATGTCCAACTCTTCACAACCCCATGGACCAATGGTGGGATTCATTTACCTTTGCTACCGGTTTGCAAATGTGAACCCATGCGCAGAAGGTAGTGCATTATGTCAAGGCAGATGGGTGGAGCCTCCAGCCGCTGCTATGAATTCACCCAAACCAGTAAGAACCAGCTCAATACCACCTCTGCCATGGACTATAGCAGGCCAGGCTCCTCTTTCCTCCGCTATCTCTTTGAAATTGATAAAAAATTTACAGTTCTAGTAACACTGATTTAAATTCTAAACATAAGATTGCTTAAATCCTATTGATTAAAAAATTAAATATATTTTCTCTATTCAGAATTTAAACTTTTGTAAACATATGAATTAAAGCAGAAACAGTTTTTAATATCTACCAATCTAATTATGAATGAAACCACTCAGCTGGTCATTGTTAGGCATTTTTGCAAAATTAAAAGTGATACTAGAAGATAATAGTATAAACTATGGCTTTGGAGTAATCAACCTGTAATGATATATACTGTTGAATATATTTCCATCCTAAAATTCCTCATTTTTATCTCCTATATTCCTATATTCCTATATTGTTATCTTAATCTCCCTCAATCCATATGTATGATGCAGAAGAAAAGAGACTTGTCTTCTTTAAGATTTTAATATTTAGAAGTGCTACTATTAACTATGCTACTATGTTACACTAGATATCCAGGCATCTACATATGGTTTTTCAAAGGCGTGCATACAAAGATTAAATTTTTGTAGGCCTAGTCAATCTGTACATTTTGTGAAGCATATCAGTATTGGTATCCTCTTTTCTTCACTACCGGTTTGGTAGCGGGAGTGTGTGCAAGCGCAGAAGGTCCGTGATGACGTCAGGGTTGGTGGGTGGAGCTTCATGCCACCACCACTACCGGTTTGTCTGAACCGGTGAGAACCAGCAGAATACCACCTCTGAAGCATATCAATCGTATATAAGAATATATCTGAGAGTTCACTTATTAAATTTTCATACAGTATCAAACAACAGATTTCAAAGTCAGGATTTTCTTTTACTTTATGTAGGAAAAAAAAAGAAATGTGGAATGTGATTCAATAAAGTTGATGGAAAATTCTTTGTCATATTTTAGCTGGATTTTGCCACTGATGGCCAGAAAGAGAAGATAACAGACAAGAGCATTTTATCAATGAAGAAGCAAGAAATTCTCTTAGAACAACACAAAGTAAGTAAAAATTATTTTAAAATGATTTTTTTTTTATATTTAACATGCTATTCTTTTGCTAAGTGTTTTCCTTGACATATATACAAGTGAAACTTGAAAAATTAGAATATCATGCAAAAGTTCATTTATTTCAGTAATGCAACTTAAAAGATGAAACTAATATATGAGATAAGACTAATTACATGCAAAGCAAGATAGTTCAAGCCATGATTTGTCATAATTGTGTTGATTATGGCTTACAGCTCATGAAAACCCCAAATCCACAATCTCAGAAAATTAGAATATTACATGTATTCAATAAAAGAAAGACTGTACATAGAACAATATCGGACCTCTGAAAAGTATAAACATGCATATGTAGTCAGTACTTGGTTTGGGCCCCCTTTGCAGCAATTACTGCCTCAATGTGGTGTGGCATGGAAGCTATCAGCCCGCGGCACTGCTGGGGTGTTATGGAAGACCAGGATGCTTCAATAGCGGCCTTCAGCTCTTCTGCATTGTTCGGTCTCATGTCTCTAATTTTTCTCTTGGCAATGTCCCATAGATTTTCTATGGGGTTCAGGTCAGTTGGGTTTGCTGGCCAATCAAGCACAGTAATCCCATGGTCATTGAACCAGGTTTTGGTGCTTTTGGCAGTGTGGGCAGCTGGAAAATGAAGTCAACATCCCCATAAAGCTCATCTGCGGAAGGAAGCATGAAGTGCCCCAAAATCTCCTGGTAGATGGCTATGTTGACCCTGGACTTAATGAAGCACAGTGGACCAACACCAGCAGATGAATGGCTCCCCAAATCAACACAGACTGTGGAAATTTCACACTGGACTTCAAGCATCTTGCAGTCTGTGCCTCTCCATTTTTCCTCCATACTCTGGGTCCTTGGTTTCCAAATGAGATGCAAAAGTTGCTCTCATCAGAAAAGAGGACTTTGGACCACTGAGCAACAGACCAGGTCTGTTTTTCTTTAGCCCAGGTAAGATGGTTCTGACGTTTTTGTTGTTCAGGAGTGATTTGACAAGAGGAATACGACATTTGAAGCCCATGTCCAGGAGCTGTCTGTATGTGATGGCTCTTCATGCACTGACTCCAGCCTCAGTCCACTCCTTGTGAAAGTCCACAACACTTTTGAATGGCCTTTTCCTGACAATCCTCTCCAGGCTGCGGTCATCCAGGCTGCTTGTGCATCTTTTTCTTCCACACTTTTCCCTTCCACATAACGTTCTATTAATGTGCTTTCATACAGCACTTTGGGAACATCCAACTTCTTTTGCAATTACCGTTTGAGGCTCTTCCTCCTTATGGCGGGTGTCAATGATGGTTTTCTGCACAACTGTCAGTTAGCAGTCTTTCTCATGATTGTGATTCCTACTGAACCAGACTGAGAGACCATTTAAAGGCTCAGGAACCCTTTGCAGGTGTTATGGCTTAATTAGCTGATTAGAGTGGGACACTTTGATCCTAGAATATTGCACCTTTTCACAATATTCTAATTTTCTGAGATTGTGGATTTGGGGTTTTCATGAGCTCTAAGCCATAATCAACACAATTATGACAAATCACGGCTTGAACTATCTTGCTTTGCATGTAATGAGTCTTATTTCATATATTAGTTTCACCTTTTAAGTTGCATTACTGAAATAAATGAACTTTTGCACGATATTCTAATTTTTCGAGTTTCACCTGTATATTCTCTTCTATTTAAATGTGTTAAGTTCAGAGAGGTACAGGGAACTTTACCTTAGCCCTTCCCCTACAACTCCCAGGGGCATAAAGAGGAGAGACATAAAAGACACCATCAGACTTGTAAATAAAATACAGTTCTAGTCTTCCTGAATTCTATTTCCAGACTTGATCTACCTTGAAAGTCTGACAGGCAGGCATTCAGAAAACAATATCAAAAACATAGGAGACTATCTTACACTAAGATTATAGCAATATTATTTATACTGACTGGCAACAGGGTTTCATTCATATTACCAACAGCAGTAACTGAATATGCTAAAAAGTGAACCTGGAACTTTTGAGTGCAAAGCATAAAAGTGTAAAATCCGTTTGTCTGCTTTTCCATCCATCCATCCATTTTGACAGTCACTTCTTGCAAGACTTAATTTGCAGTGCTTTACTCATCTTCATTGTTTTTCTCCACAGCTGTTCAAGTTTCTTTAAAAATAAACCCCTCCCCCCTCCAAACAACAGCAACAACAAAAATCACAGACAGAATTTGAGATGGGATCTGACCAGTGCGTGTTCTGATTTGGAAATTATGTCTTTATTGAGGCAGGCAATAATTCCATTTGGCATTTTAGTAGCTGTGCCATGTTATTGACTCCTGTTCATTATTTAGGGTACTTCCATGAAGCCATGATCACATATGCAGCAGCTTATGATGATTAACTGAAGCCACGTGAAAATCATCAGCGGTGACCGCTGCATTTTCACACCGACAAATAACAAACAGCAAAAATTGGAAGCACCTCCTCTCCTCTCCAGTTGCCGTATTAATTTATAGTGATTGGGGAAAGGAAACAGGTCTGTTTGTAAAAGGCTTCAAAGCCAACTGCAAAGATTGACACTCCAGATTTAGTGCAGCTACAGTAGGAAATCATGGAGAAAAGCATTTCCACAAAAAGGGAAATTGCCCACCTCCATATTCAATCTGGAACAAGTTTTGCTCTTTGAGATTTTGGACAGCCACGTCAGAAGGAAATCAGCTCAGCTGCAGATGGATGTTGTCAGTATAAGAACAAAATAGCTGTATTCAAAGTGTAGGAATGGCACTGAAAAATTGTGGATACAAGTAGTCCTTGACTTACAATCATTCATTTAACATTCAAAGTTACAACTAACTGAAAAAAATGACTAATGGCTGATCCCTATCCCTACAACATCTCCACAGTCACTTAATCAAAATTCAGGTGTTGGCAATCGGCATATATTTAGATGGCTGTAGAACCTTGGGATCATATGATCTATATTTGCAACTTTCCTAGCAGGCTTCCAACAAGCAAAATCAATGGGCTAAGCCCATTAATGACAGCATGATTCACTTAAAAACGGCTGTGATTTGCTTAACAACTGTGGCACAAAGGTTGTTAAATCATACATAACTTACTTAACAACTGTCCTGCTAGGAAGGGAAATTCTGGTCCCAATTGTGTTGTACATTGATGATTACTTGTAGATATGAGGATTTTAAATGTAAGAAAAAGGCTGCTTTGAAAAACCAATTCTGCTCAATGTACTTTCGTTCTGTTTCATACATTTGAATATTTTAAAAGGTTATAAAAATTGTCCCTAACAATTCACACTGAATAAACTCATCAAAACTGTATAGCAAATTACAGTATTTTAAATTACTTCATTTAATAGTTTTGGTTCCTTCCTTTTTGCTTTCATTTAATACTATAATACTAAAGGAAATGTTAACTAAATTCTTATTTCCATAGAAAAGCTGCAGTTTACAGTGTCAAGACATAGTGTGCTAATCATAAGATTCTTCAGGAAATATTGTAATGCAAAACTATTAAATCAAGGTTTTCTTTGCAAAGCTTCATGCTGTGAACTTGACAGCATATTCTACAAATGAAATAATGCAAAATTGCTATAAAGCAAAGTGGAACATTATCTTCATGCAGATTTACAGAGTAGCCTAGCTTATTCTCTCAGAGAGAAGATTAGGAAATGTTACTAATGCTATGGTGCTATTAATAACTACCTTTTTCCTGCTATTTTGATCTTCGACAATGTACTAATTATTTTTTCTTAGAGGTCCACAATTAATTAATATATTTCATATAGGATACATTGGGATACAATAGTATCCCTCTGGTTTGTTTTCTGTTTCTTTATGGGGATACCCTCTGATAAGTTATCTCAGTAGGTATCTTATGGGTTAGTTGATCTAAAACAAGTTCTACAGTTATATCCTTACCACACTGATCCTGAAGATGAATCATGATGAACATTTTCACATTAAGCTATCATTCAAATGCAGTCATCCAGATTTCTAAAGCCCTTCTCTTTCAGTAGCAACTACTCCTCAAAAGAAGCTTGAGCATCAGTCTAGGAAGGTGAAACGAACTAGATGTGCATACTCTATATGCTTTTTAAACCGTCTAGCTAAGCATGTTATTTTATTCTGGAAATAATCATTGCTGTCATTAGTCGTTCAGTTGTGTCTGACCTTCAGCCATTCTATGGATCAGCACTTTCCATGCCCCTCTGTCTCGCGCCACCGTCTTCAGATCCACCATGGTCATCTCAGTGCCATCCTTTACAGTGTGCAACCAAAGGGTGCTAGGAAAACTTGGCTCTTGTCTTTTCTCTGCTGATTACTCCTAGCATGGTTGACTTTTCAAGTGGGTTGGCTCTCATGACATGACCAAAGTATGACAGCCTCTGTTTGGCAGTTTTCGTTTCAAATGATATTTTTGGTGAGGTTCGGTCTAGGACTTGTTATTTTTGCAGTACATAGATACAGAATAGCGACCTCCAGTACCACAGCTCAAAGGCATGCACTCTTCTCCTACCTGCCTTTTTCAGAGTCCAAGTTTCACAGCCATAAATAGCAAGGAAACAATAGTTTTTATTAAAAATTATACTAGTCACTCCAATAAGAAATACAATTTATGCTTCTTTGTATTACAAGCTTTGCTTTAGTGAGAAAAACCTGGAAAAGTATTCTCCTGCATTTTGGTATTTTTAGAAAAAAATGCCAAATTGGGTTTTTTTTCTTTTTCTTTTAAAAAACTCATTACTTCATTCTCACATATATAATTAATATATATATATATATTGTATAAGGTTATAAGAAGTAATTTATTTTATTTATTTCATTAAATTTAAGAAGCTTTCCAATGTTTTAATTACTGTGGATTACATAAAATAAAAAGCATAAATATAATACAGATAAAATACAAATGAGAAATGTCCAGGAAAAAACAGTTCTACAAGCCAAAAGAAATGCAGAGGACCTGCCACTCACTGCAGTAAAAACCTGAGAGGAAAGCCAGGTTTTGAGGGTCCTTTGAAACACAGTCAAAGCAGGGGCCAGATAAATCTAAGAAGAATGGTATTCTTAAGTGCAGAAATAACCAGCAGTGGCCAACTGAAATGTCTCCTAATGAAAAAGTAGGAGAACTGAGCAAACAGATAAGTGAATCCTTAGCAAAGGTTTTTCAGAGGCATTTCCTCTGAGAAGAAGGGAGATACTAGGTAAGAGGAAGAGAAAGACTTGGGCAGAGGAGTAGAGATTGTAGATTAGTTTCCACTGATTATTTCCTATGCTGTGCTGATTGATTCCTCCAGTTATTTCTTGAAAGCTGCTGACTGCCTACTACATGTCTGACAGGAATTTTGTTTTTAGCTGATCTAGTTGAGGCAGCTTCAGAGGACATATAAGAAAGGCAGCTTTCAAAGAATAAATTCACTAAAGGAATAGAACAGGGAGACTGAGAAGTTTCATAGACAGGAGAACAGGGAGATTCACCACACATCTGGTAAGGAGGTCTAGGGAGAAGAATTTTCTTTGTAGATTATTGTTCATCAGAGGAAAAGGGACCTAGAGAACTTCTATCCTGATCCACAGGGGATTTGCTTCCTAAAGATGATGAGATTCCACATGCAACAGGCTGGTTGGCCTCCTGACTAAAGGCCCACGTCTCAATTTTTGAGGGAAGATAAGAAATGTTTCACTTTAAAACAGAAAGTGTGTGTGGGAAAATAACACCAAGAAGCCTTCCAGAAGATAAAATAAAAATGGAAGGAATCGAGACATGGAGAGATGTGACATGAAGACTCTGTCTATCAATAAAATAACTCTTATTTTTTGAACCTTCGTAATTGATTCCAGGGCCTCCCTTCTGATTACCCCCTAGATTAAAAGCATTGCCACAAGTGTCAGAAAGTAAAGAAGAAGACTCTATAACTCTGAAAAGGTAAATATTCCTGTCTCTGCTCTGAAGGGGAACAAGTAATAGGTAGTGGTGATCTTAGATTCCCTACTGAGAGCAGGAAAGCAAAGTAGTAATCTTTCAGTTGGATAATTTACCAAGAGAAATGTCTGTCTTCCTGGGGCAAAGATTCAAGATATGAAGAAAATATTTCAAAAATGCTTTATGCACAATCATCCCTCCTCACCAAATGACATAACAATGGGAACAAATGAAATAACATGATGGAATCATGAAGATGCTTCAAGAGATTAATGAAGGAGGGTGAAAGAGCTGGGGACACTACGATGTTCTCTTTAGTGTTCTTGTTGAAGAATATGTCCCAGGAAGAGGGAAGAGAATATTGCAAACGAATAATAGAAGTCTCCTGAGGGCCAGGAAGAATGTTTTGGGAACATGCTTTTCATCTTTGCCCATGGAAGGTTTCAAATTGAAACCTGAAGGAGATGAAAAAGATGGCATGATGCCAAGTACTGGGAACAGGATTGGAATGCATATGTATGTTTTCTAGAAGGAAAGAACATTAAATTATTTGACCCAAGGAGTCTAGTGATTTGCAAACTTGCAGGTGGTGGGGAAACAATGGGGAGAAATAGAAGTCTTAATGAATGAATTTGAATATAAGTTAGTAAGCATTACTGAAACTTAAAAGAATGAAAATCTTTTAAGTGGAAATGCAAATATAGAAATGTATGATTTATTTAAAAGGAATAATAAGACAGATAAAAGGAGAGAAAAGGCATTTTAGGTGAAGGAGGGGCAGAGGTTTATGGCTAGCCACTGATAAAGATGGCGTGCTGAGATCTCAGATTTCCCCCCTCCCTAGCTATTTTTCCTAATATGGTTGGATTATCTTACTAAATATTTTATCATGTAGTAAGATAATTTAAGCAGAATATTAAGGAAGAAGATGCTGCATAAAGAAAAGGGGTTAAAGCTTATTTGAAAGACCTGGATATGGTTCCAGAGGCATCTCTTCTCAGCAACAAAGAAAAAGCAACAATGGAAGAAAGCATTCTTCACAGGCATGGACAGACATATGATATGGACATAATTGGACAAACCAAAAACAAAAAGAATTAAAGATAGTATGGCAGAAACACATCATGGAATAACTGAAGACTGGGCAGGTACGTATAAGCAACTGAGTAAACAATTTAAGGAAATGTCATGACAAATAGCATATATAGTTCAGGGATGGCTACAAATAATTTCAGAGACAATCAAGGCTCAAAATTATATTTTTGAAATAAAGATTGAGTTGGCAGATTTACAGGATTGTAACAGGAGAAATAATTTAAGGATCAAAGGAATGTCAGAGAAAACTGGAACAATGATTTGACTACAGTACTTATTTGATTTCTGAAAATTAATAGCCTGAGCTCTGATTTGAATCTGACAAATAAAGATACTGAAATGTTCACTGTGTTTGCTGCCCTAGCAATACCCAGAAACCTAGAATCATTTTGATCAGATTTGTAACTCAAACATAAAAGACTGTGGAGATTCTCAGTCATCCAGGTCATAGTTGTCTCAAAAATGATTTTTCAAAAGGCAGGTGGATTGTTTTTTCTTGAGGAAGAACAAAACATTTTGTTTTTCACCCAAGAAACTTCATCTGTTGTGATGAGAAGGTTGTGGTGGAGGGATGGTGGATAGGTACTGACAATTGAGACTGGGTGATGGGGGATGCAAGGATAGGTTCTGATGGGGGAGGAGGGGAATGAAAGGTTTGTATTTCTTTGCAGCCATCTGGTCCCCTAGTACTCTCTGTGAGAGCTCTTTTTTTTTTAAAAAAACAGAACTTTTTTATTTTTTCTTTAAAAAAAACCCAAATATGTCATCATTTGTCAATCATTAAGACATTGAAGTACAGTTTTTTTGTTGTGTGTACCCCTCCCTCCCTCCACCCCCCCACCCCCCCTCCTCCTTCCCCCCCCCCGACTTCCCAGAACCCGTACACGGTATAGATTTTTAACTAACACAGTCTAAAATCTATTGAGAAAAAAGAAATAAAGAAATTAATGACATTCTAGATTGACCTTAGCTTCTTCTTACTGAACTGACTTTTAACAGTTTAAATCATTTCTGATCTTAAGCATAGGCTAACTGGAATTTCTTAGTCCCGTATTTATTTTGTATATAATCAATCCATTTTTTCCAGTCTCGTTTATATCTCTCATTTGAATGATCTTTGAGATATGCCGATATTTTAGCCATTTCAGCTAAGTTTGTTACTTTCAATGTCCATTCTTGGATTGTAGGCAAGTCTTCCTTCTTCCAATATTGCGCCACCAACAGTCTTGCTGCAGTTATCAGGTGCAGAATCAAATTGGTCTCTACCACTGTAAAGTCAGTACATATACCTAGTAAAAATAACTGAGGACTAAACTTTATCCTTCTTTTAAAAACATTTTGCATGACCCACCATATTTTTATCCAAAATGCCTTAACCTTTTGGCAGGTCCACCATATATGATAGTATGTAGCATCGAGAGAACCACACCTCCAACATTTAGGCTGTACATTCGGATACATAGAAGCCAACTTTTTAGGATCTAAATGCCATCTATAGAGCATCTTGTAAAAATTTTCTCTCAGATTTTGAGCTTGTGTAAATTTCACATTTCTTACCCAGATTCTTTCCCATGTATCCAACATTATTGGTTCCTCAATATTTTGAGCCCATTTTATCATACAATCTTTAACTAATTCTGTTTCCGAATCCATCTGTATTAATACATTATATATCCTCTTTATATGCATTAAGCTTTGATCTCTTATTTGTTTAAACAGATTATCCTCAACTTGAATAAAACCAATTTTTTGATCTATTTTCCACCTAGCCTGTAATTGCCCATACTGGAACCATGTTTGAACTACCTTCTCCTCTTTTAATACCTCTAAAGATTTTAATTGTAATACCCCCCTTTCCGAGGTAAGAAGCTGTCTGTAGGTAGTTCTGTCATGTTTTTGTGCTGTATTCATATTTTCAATTGCGTGTCTAGGAATTGCCCACATGGGTATCTTGTCATTTAATTTATATTGATATTTCTTCCAGACCCGCAATAAAGCATTTCTTAAAATATGACTTTTAAAGTTCTTATCCAATTTTTTGTTGAATAACAGGTAAGCATGCCAACCAAATACCAGATCGTGTCCCTCAATGTTCAATATTCTATCATTGGTTAAGTGAATCCAATCACTAATTACAGATAATGCCACTGCATCATAATATAGTTTTAAATTAGGTAGTTTCAATCCTCCTCTCTCACGTACATCTTGCATTATTTTCATCTTTACCCTCGGCTTCTTTCCTGCCCACACAAATTTGTTGATACCCTTCTGCCATTCTAAAAGGTTCGCATCTTTTTTAAGTATAGGTAACATTTGGAAGAGAAATAAAAATTTTGGTAAAATGTTCATTTTCACTGCCGCTATCCTACCCAGCAAAGATAAGTGCAATTTCTCCCATTTTTTCATCTCTGTCTGTATGCTATGCCAAAGTGGTTCATAATTATGCTTATATAATTTCCCATTTGAAGTTAAAATGTTAACTCCAAGATATTTGACTTTTTTAACTACCTCACATCCTAGCATCACTCCTAATTCTTCCTTTTGTTTAATATTCATATTTATAGCTAATATTTTGGTTTTTCCTAAGTTTATTTTAAAGCCTGACACTTTACCATATTGATTAATCATATTCATTAAAACCATACTGGATTCCTGCGGTTGTTCCAATATTATAACCAAATCATCCGCAAAAGCGCGGACTCTATATTCTTGCTGCCTAATCTTGATCCCTTTTAAACCATCCAAGCCCCGTATTTTATTCAACAATACTTCCAAAGTTATAATAAACAATAATGGGGACAAAGGACAGCCCTGTCTTGTACCTTTTCCAATTTGAAAAGAGTCTGTTAGACTTCCATTGACTATGATTTGTGCTGTTTGCTGTTGGTATATTGCTTTAATTGACTGTAAAAAATTATCTCCTATCTGCACTTTTTGCAGTATCTTCAACAGAAATTGCCAGTTAACTCGATCAAAGGCCTTCTCAGCATCCAAAAATATAAACGCAGCAGGGATCTGATTGTTCTTTCCCAAATATTCTAATGCATTAATAATTAATCTAACATTACTTTTCATCTGTCTCCCTTGTATAAAACCTGTTTGGTCCGTATGTATCAATTGTTGAGTGACCAACATTAACCTATTTGCTAATATTTTAGTAAAAATTTTATAATCTACATTCAGTAATGAAATAGGTCTATAATTTTTGGGTTGAGTAGTATCTTGATCTTCTTTGGGTATCAAAGATATAAACGCTGTCTTCCAAGATGGAGGGACTTTACCTTCCGTTTGAATCATATTAAATAATTCTCTAAGAGGTTCTACCAATTCTAACTGTAAGTTTTTATAGTAAACCGCTGTCAAGCCATCTGTACCTGGTGCTTTCCCTGACTTTAATTGCTTAATTACCTGCAGGATTTCCCCCGAGATTATTGGTTGATTCAATTTTTGCCTGTGTTCTTCTCTAACTGAAGGTATTTTCTCTTTGTCTAAATATTTGTCTATGTCTAAACCATTAATTTTATCCCCTTTATACAGTTCTGTAAAAAATTCCCAGAAAGCCTTTTGAATCTCTTCCTGTTGAAACACCTCCTTCCCTCTGTAAATCAGTTTAGATATATTTCGAGTTTTCCTTTTTTTCCTAATCTGATAAGCTAACCATCTGCCAGGTTTGTTTGCATTACAAAAAGTATTGTGTTTTGCATATAATAGATTAGTAGCCACCTGGTCAGAGATCAACATGTCAAATTGAGATTTTAATATGTTAATAGCTTCCTTAACCTTTGTATCGTCTGGGTTCATTGTTAACTCCAGCTCTTTTCTCTTAATTTCCTCTTCCAGTTCTGTTCGTTTTAACCCTTGCTTATTTCTATGTGTTTTATTTATATTCATCAAAACTCCTCTCATGTACGCTTTGCTTGCGTCCCATACAAATTCCATAGATGTACCCTTATTCATATTCAAAACAAAATATTCAGATAGTAATTTTTTACAATCATTAATATACTTTTCATATCTAAATAAGTTTTCATTCAATCTCCAAGACCTTCTTGCCTGCACTACCCTTCCCAACTCCATCCAAACTGGGTTATGGTCCGAAAGGACCCTAGCTGCAATCTTTGTTTTCTTGACCCTAGAAAGCAAATCATTAGTGGTTAGGATAAAATCAATCCTTGAGAGGGATTGATGCCTGTCCGAGAAGAAAGTGAAGTCACATTCCTCTGCATTTCTTTCTCGCCAAATATCTCTCAATTCAAAATCATCCATAATGTCAAAGAAAGATTTGGGTAACTTTGCTCGCATCTTGGTATTTAGGCGGGAAATCTTCTTATCTCTCTTAGTGTCTATCACTCCATTCCAGTCACCCAATAGTATACAGGAACTATAGTCCCACTGTACTAGTTTAGCATGAAGATTTCTATAGAATCTATCTTGCTGTTGATTGGGAGCATAAATTCCCAAAAGTAATGTCTTTTTCCCTTCTAAGATTAAGTCTAAAGCAATATATCTTCCGAAGGGATCTGCTTCTATTAATTCAGCTTTCATATCTTTTCTTAAGTATACAACTATACCATTCTTCTTTTCCATAGCAGAAGCTGCAAAATGTTGACCAAGTTTTGAGTTGATCAAATATTTTTGATCAGTTGACTTGATATGAGTTTCTTGCAAACAAATTACATCGTTCTTAAACTGTTTGAGATAATGAAATATTTTCTTCCTCTTCTGTGGAGAGTTCAGTCCGTTGACATTCCATGTTAAAATCTTAGTTGTCATCTTTGGTTGGTTGAAGCATTTTTAGAGCTTCCTGCACGGCCTGTTTAACCTTAGGTCTAGCTCCTCCCATTACTTCCAGATTTGTTGTTGTAGATCCTTGATCGATGGCCGATGATTGTTGATGCTGTTGCTTTTTAGCTTGTTTCTCCATACGTCTAGTAGTCATGCGGCTAGGTCTTGGTTCCATAGCACCTTGCACTTCTAGAGAAGAGAGATGCTCCATCTTGTCTGGTGGTTGTGTAGTTTGCTGTCTATCCTGTCCTTCTTGTGGTCTTTCTCTAGGTCCAGATGGTGCAGGGTGTCCGGCCTTCAATATATTATAATAAAAATCTCGGGCTTTCCATACAGAGTTGAGGCGGTACCTTTGCTTATCAAATGTAAATATGATGCCAAATGGTGCATCCCATCTATACTGTATCTGGCGATTTCTGAGTTCTTCGACCAAAAAAGCGTAGTCTCTCCTGGCTCTTAACATTTGAGGTGGTATCTCTTTCAAAACAGCCAGGTCTTGACCGCCAATTTGAAGCTTAGTATTGTAAGATGCTTGCAGTACCATATTTCTAAACTCTCTTGTAGTAAAATATATAACGATGTCTCGAGGAAGCTGCTTCTGCTTTGCCAGCCAGGAGTTAACGCGGTAAGCTTTGTCAATTTGCCAGACTTGATTGGTCCCTGGTCTTCCCATCAGGCGGTCAAAAGCTTCCGATAGGATCTGTTTCAGGTTCTCCTGTTTCTCCTCACGCAGCCCCCTTACTCTTAATGCGAACTCCATTTGTCGGTACTGTATCATAATAATTTCTTTTTCAGCATTTTCCACTTTTTGTTCCACCACCTCTGTTTTCAATGTCAAATTAGCATTGGCATCATTAAGAACCTCTAGAGTATCTTCCACTCCAGAAATATGTTCTGTTAATACAGTTACAAGACTCAGCATGTCGTCTCTAATTTTATCAACCTTAGCATCAAATTTCTCATACAGCTCCTGTTTAAGTCCTTTTATTTCACTTTTAATTTCTTCTTTCATTTCTTTTATTTCCTCTTTTCTCTCCTGCTTTACCACCTCTCTATTATCTCTAAACTTATCTTCCATTTTAATTGTCTGTGCGTTAAGAGCCTCGCTTAGATTACTCAGGAAAAATTCTTTCGTTAACACATCCCCAGCAGGGGGTGTAGGAAGCGGAGGCTGCAGCTTTGTGCCAGGCACTGAGGATGTGCCCCTGGAAGTAGAGGGTGACGACTTCAAGTTAATATTTGGTTTTGAGGCCATTTCAAAATTTATCTGCCTGCAGTTAATAAAACTCTATTGCCTGAATATACAGCTTTAAGTAAAGAGGCTTTTATTTTGAAGTTTAAGGCTTGGCAAAACTTTCAGTGAGTAAACATTGTAACAAGACCATTCAGCAGATTCATCACCATTTAACTTCCAAATAAGCAAGGTTAATGAAGGAGTAAAATTCTTCTGTTGTGAAACCAAAAACAAATGATAAGCAATCTCTTTTGTTTTGAATTCTTGTGAGGATTAGTAAAAAGTGTTCGTTATTACCGGAGAAACCAGCCTGCTCGGCGCCATTTTAGAAGCCTCTGAGTAAATAATTTTTCGGAGGAGAAAAAGAAAAGAAGCTAAAATGTTGATAAACAATTATTGTCCACGCAGTAAACGGATTCAGCTCGTGATAAGAATAAATCAAACAAAACTTTGAGCAGAGTGGGAGAGACCTACTTTGTCCTGCACAAGGCAGTTTGAAGTTCCCAGCACGGACAGCCGTTCTGCCTTGGGCTAGCCCCCCTTTCCTTGCAAGCACAAAAGCTGCAAAAATCGAAGAGCATTTGCCAGCAAAACAGTTTCTTCTTTCCTTCTTGCCTGAAGGATAGAAAACCTGATAAGACGTCAGATGGAAGATCCTCTAAACAGGTACGTAGCCAGGAATTCGGAGGCAGCTGATTTTTTGCAGCCTCCACCAGTAGGCTCCTCCCAGGAAGTCCCTCTGTGAGAGCTCTTGAGAACACTTGGGGTTTATCTTTGCTCTCAGGATACAATTGGTTGTGGAATCTTCTTGGCACTGCTGCAAGAGCTCCTTTGTAGATGGGAGATAGGTGGTATCAGATCCTTCTCCCTCTGTTGAGAGAGGGCTGTTCAATGTTAACATAAATGGACTCTTTTACCTCTTTCAAATCAATGATCCTCTATCCAAAATGTGGAATTTGCTGTCTCCAAAAGAGTGACTTTGTCTTTCAAATGCAGATGGACAGCTGAATCTTGTTTGATGGGTTTGATTTCCTATGTTGTGCTATGCGCTTGTGAAATGTTTCACTGATCTACAGATCTGCACATGTCTCACTGCATTGTATTGCATATATCACATTGCTCAATTTTTGTCTTGGTTCCTTATCCTGGGGGTGGACAAGCTTCTGCCTTAGTGTATTCTTGGGTTTAAAGTGTACATGTATGTATATTGTATTGGTTGAAAATTCTCCTGAGCTTTTCAGATACTTCTGAAATGTATGGAATGACAGCATTCCTATGTTTGTTGGTCATCTTCTTTGTCTATAATGGAGGAGCGCCTGCTGGATCTTTTTCTGGATTTGATGAAGGTCCAGTTAGGATAACCACAATTTCTGAGGGATTGACATGCCTTAGTTCTTTTCCTTTTCCCTCTTTACTACTAAGCAATTCAGGCCAGTTGTGTAGGGTTCTAATCACTCCCATTTTTGTGAGAATCAAAACATAACAACTGATTTGTGTGTGGGAGTTTTCTGCAAGCTTAAATGTTAAGGCATCTAATCTTCCTTAATATGCATAGTAGGAAAGGGAAACAATCAAGATATTGTGTGGGGGTATATAATAGACTGCCAAGATAGGCAGAAAATTTAGAGAATGCAGTCCTGAACTAGATCACAGAAATTTCACAGGGGAAAACAGTAATAACAGAAAACTTCAATATCTGAAAAACAACTTGACTATAAGATCAAAACTATTCCTTAGTGGTTACTGTTGCTTACTGTTTCATTTTCCACAAGGCTGAAGAAGAAAATAGGTAGATGAACTCTGATTTTAATTAGCTGATCAAAAAGGTAAAATAATTAGGAGCTTTTGGAGAGAGTGATCACATCATTTTGTGATTTGAAATACTAAAAATTGAAATTTAATTTGGAGCAAGGTTGTATATGCACACTGGATTTCAGGAGAGCCGATTTCAACAGATTTTGAGAAGTATTAGGCAGGATCCCATAGTCAAAATCCTTCAGTCAAAAGGAATATAGGAAGATTGGGAACTGCTCAATTATACAGTTTTCCAATGAGGGAAAAAAGGGAGTAAGAAGCTGCTTAAGTAACTTCTGTGGCTGCATAAAGTGCTTTCAACTAAATGAAGAATTAAAAGGGACCTATACAGATAATGGAAAGGGGGTATAATCAAGCAGAAAGCATACCTGCAATTATTGAATTACAGATAAAAGCTAGTATCTGCAAAAAGGAAATCAGAAAAGCTAAAGCACTTAGCCTGAAAGACTAGTGATGGAAACTAAAAGCAACAAAAGGGTAAAAGGAAGAAAAAAGGAGGAGTGGATGCACTGTTTGGAGATGACAGAAGGATTCTAACAAGTGACTTGGGAAGGAAACTATTCAAATGGATTTAAGGAGAAACAATGACACAAGGTGAGACTGATAACCAAGATAAGCAAAAAAATATGTTTAGGGGAATACCCAGCCATTGTGAATGACTGGCTAGATTAGTTATACCCAAGAGTCTTGAAAAAAATCATGTATTAAATTAAAGCCTTAGGACCTTTGAAAAATCTTGAAAGATGAGCATAGTTTCCAATAACTAATTTCGTTGTATTTGTTTTGTACAATGACAATAAAGGCTATAATATAATTCCATAGAATTGAAGAAAATCTAATATTCTCATCTTTAAAAGGAGACAAAAAGAAGACCCAGGCAATTACAGAATTGTTAGCTTAATATTGGAACTTGCACACTGTTGAAACCTATGATTAAGCAATTTAGGAGAATTTGGAAAAGAACGTATTGCTTTGCAGGAGCTGCCATGTATTCTTCAAGAACAGGTTCTGCCACACCAGATTGACCTTTGTTGAAGCACTGATCAGTTCAGTTCAGGCAACTTGCACGCGTGCCAGACGCACACTGCACGCCTATGCACTGTTCAATGTAAACTGTTCTTCACGCATGCGCAGAACAAGTTACAGTGAACTGCGCATGCACAGTCACTAAAAACCAAAATGGTGTGGCCCAGTGGTGGTGAGGTAACTGGTTTGGAGGTGTGGCAGGCCTGGGTCACTGCCGGTTCTGCGACCCATGCCTAAATTCCACTACCAGTTCGGCTGAACCAGGAACAACCCACCTCTGGTTCAGTTGCAGAGTGCACTGGACTTCAACAAAACATTCAACAAAATCATTTTTTCCACGAAAGTCCCAGAGAGAAAAAATGGAGAGGCCAGTGAGTCTTATTCAAAGTTTTGTTTGCCCAGAATCTTTTTGTGCTGTGCCCAGAGTTTCCTGCAGAGGATAAAAATTTGATTAATAAATAAAGTAGTAGTTTAGTAAATAAAGTAGTAGATTAGTAAACAAATAACATGAACATTTGATTAATAAATAAAGGAAAAAAAATAGGCCCAGGTACAAGGAAGCTGTAGCTCTGGAATTTCTCATTTTCCCACTGAGCCATAGTGGTAGTTGCCCACAAATTAGTCCCTTCATTCACCTGCTAATAAAAGCCTAACCCCAAACTCATGGGGAGATGAGTTGAATGAAGTATTGTTTGGCACAGTTATTGCATTTCTCTCAGTAATGTGATTTGTTAGTTTTAACCTAATGGGATGGATGATCACATCTGTTGTGTGTTTAAGCCATGGTTTGTTTTAAGGCATTATGTGAACTGTGTCACTTATGGCTTGCTAATTTTACCAATTTTATTTTTAATGCATTTGTTCAATTTGTAAGCTGCCTTAAATATCTAGACTAAAAAAAATCTAGACTATATACAATATACTTATTGTATATTTTGATAAAAATAGGTCAGGATCACACTTCGTTATATTGTATTTCATGGGACAAGACATGCTGGAAGAAAAAATAATTTTATTCAAGCAAAGTAGGCTTAGTCTATATTAACCATCTTATTCCCTTCCTTAGAATCTAATGCTTCTGTAATACATAAACCTTTTCTGCCTGAAAATGAATGAATGAAGATGAATGAATGTTGCTTACTATTTTACTTCTATGTATTGTTGTGTCTATTGTCTGTATACCCCCCCCCCCTTTATTTTATGTAAGCCGCCCTGAGTCCCCTCAGGGAAAAGGGCGGCCTATAAGCATTAATAAATACCAAATACCAAATAATTCTGAGTATTCTGTTTGAGAACTTGGTAATGGATCACTGAGAGTTAGAATATGTAACAATTTTTAGAAACTAACAACAACCAATCTTGAGATGAAGTGCCCAGTGAGGATTTAGCATAATAATCATGGAATGACACTTAAAGAAGTCGAATGAAACAGATGTCAAGGGAGGTATAATTTATTAAACCCAGAACATGAGCATACTTTCAAGAGGGACAATGTATTATCATATTTTATTTCTGCAATAATCTATTTTATTAATAAGAAAAATAATGTATTCTGGGTCTGAGAGAGAGTGAAAAAGAAAGGCAGGCAGGCAGGCGAAAGAGGAGGGAGGGAGGGAGGGAGGGAGGGAGGGAGGGAGGGAGGGAGGGAGGGAGGGAGGGAGGAAGGAAGGAAGGAAAATGAACCATTTTCCATATCCTAGGTACGCCCATAGCATTGTTGACTTTACAAGGCACTTGATATACTTGTGAGGTCTAATATTGTATCCAATCTGATTAAAAGAAAACATAAATGTGGTCATAAGTCAAGACTTATATATTCTGTAGTGCCTACTACAGAATAGCCAACACTCAAACAGAGCAGAGTAGGTTTATCACTATAATTCTGTTTCCAGTGACAATCTCCATACCAAACAAATCCATATCCTTATTTATGCACATGCATTCCTTACTGCTGGAACATATTATGGATGCATAAAAAGTACAAGTACATTCCGTGTACTGGGCCATTAAAACCCAACCACAGAGATGAATTTGTTGCTATTCTAATGAAAGCATCTTATCTCAGATAGGGTGATAATCATCACTTCTACATGGCCATGAGCACTAAAAGCCAGAAAACTACATATTTCCATTAAAGAAAAAATAATAATCCAACCAAGTGAAAAAAAGATAGGTGGCCTACCTTTCTTTTCATCCTAATGCTTGCAATACATCCACTCAAATTCATGCTGAGTTTTTCTGGAGAAGGAGGAGTAAAATGCGTGTGTTCTGAAGCACAGTGAAACTGGGCCTCCCCCCCCCACCAAATTATGCATACGTAAATCCTTCTTTTGTGAAAAGGATTCATAGGGTCAGGTAACGTGTAAAGGGGGAAGCTACATATCTCACAGGCTTCCATGTTTCCACATGGATGATTCTCTACACACAGATTGAAGACTGAATTATGAACAGACCTTTAAATACAGGGGTTAGAAAAGGTCAAGTTTTGTCTTCAAAAGTGTAGTTGAATGAGAAGGATGGGTTTTATTACGGGGGCAGGAAAATATTCCAAATGGGGACGTTTTTGAGGACTTTTTGCTTATTTATTTCTTTGCAGCATATCAAAATAAGGAAAATCAATACAGTGATATTTTAGTTTAAAAGACACCATGTTTATGCATAGTGTAACATACAAAGAGGACTAAATGAGGCATTTCATTTAGTGCTAGTATTACCATCTCACAACATAAACATTTTTGCATCTGTTTGTCTAACTGCCGTTTACCCTCAGTGCTGGAAACCAGGAGACCTGTGTACAATGTATTTGTTCTCTTTTCTGCCATGTTTACCTAACTGCCATCAATGCAATGCTTCCCATATAGTTCCCAAAACGTAGAATAAAATACATATTTAAAAGAAAATGAAATGGTAGGCTAGTACATACTTTATTGGCCACTTGAAGTGGAAAAAGCAATTTCCTTCCCCATTGCTGTCTTCCTTGAAAGTTAGGCAGCATCTTATGCAAAGAAATATAGGGAAGAGGAAAAGAAAATAATATCCATGCAGTTCAATGGCTACATTACAAAAGTAAATTAATTATAATCTGCAAAATGTTTTCCTATGTCTAATTATGATACCTATTTCCCATTGCTTCCCCCCCCCATATTTTTTGGGAGGGGATTAACTTGTTTTGCTTGATAGATGTAAATATGAAGGCAGTGACGTTTCATAGCAGGGTGTGTGTGTGTGTGTGTGTGTGTGTGTGTGTGTGTGTGTGTGTATAGATAGATAGATAGATAGATAGATAGATAGATAGATAGAGAGAGAGAGAGACATAGATAGATAATAGATAGATTATCTATCTATCTATCTATCTATCTATCTATCTATCTATCTATCTATCTATCTATCTATCTATCATCTATGCTGGTCTTGTTGAGATTGTCTTGGCAATGTTTCGGTGAGGTCCCACTCGCCATCTTCAGGCTGGTGTTTTCAGCTTTGTGCTTGTGCGAGTAAGGTGTGGTCGGAGCTATCGTCTTTCTATAAATCTTGGTGTGTGTGTGTGGCGTGCTGGCTTTGTTGCTGTAAATGGGTTGATTGGCTATGTAGTTGCATCCTGATTGGTAGATGGAATTGATGTTTGTAGATTGGTCGGCTGTTTTGTATCATCCTGTGTGGGTGAGGTGCTGGCTGTGTGTCTGTTGTTCTTTTGTGTTGTAACGACCTGGGCGGTGGGTGGGGTTCGTTTGTTGACTAGGGCTGATTTCCAGATGTCTGGTAGGCGGGAGGTATCGTCACATTTATTCATGTTGTGGGGGTGTTTCTCTATTTTGATGCCTTCCATAATTATTTTCTTGTTGAAGTGTTGTGTTTTGGAGATTAATTTGGTTCCTTCAAAATAAGACAAGATCCAGCTAGAAAACCAAGGAGTCTATGAAATACCATGCAAAATCTGCCCTGTCACATATATTGGACAAACTAATGGGAGAATAAATGCACACATCACAGAACACAAGAACGCAGTCAGAAAAAAAGAAAAAAACTTCCTCCCTTTTCCAGCACCTTAAGCAACAGGACATGAAATTGATTTTGATTTGTGTGTGTGTGTGTGTGTGTGTGTGTGTGTGTGTGTATGTATGTATGTATGTATACACATACATATACATACAGTTTGTACTGAGAATCTTCAAAGATATTTTACGTATAACCTGTTGTTTCTTCCCCTATCTAGATCCACTTACTCATTATTTACAATGAATTTAAGGGCTAGGGTAACAGGAAAGGGAGAAAGAAGTGTTTATTATCTGATTGTGTAAAAATGAAACAGACGTACCTTTAAGACTCTGTGCCAGACTAGATTCTCCAAGGTAAGATATATTAGAGGGAAGGTCACCAGTGCCAATGGTTGTCCTCTGAGCTAAGAAAGCTAGAAAGTTAGAAAGAAAGCTAGAATTATCAGCAACTGAATTTGGACTCTTGCACATGCTTGTTCTACTACTTGAAGAAATAGTGTAGCCAGTGATTTAGGTAACGGAGACAGTGAAACAGGGCATGAGTAACTTTACTCATTAACTTACTACCTCACATGAGTTTTGTTCTGGGGAAAATGGAGAGAACAGAGGACTATGCACTTTGCTTTGAATTCTGTAATCATAGCGAGTATGAAGTTATTTATTTTTCACATTTTTCAACTATACCTCTCCCTCAGAAAGGGACTTTGGATCTACTGTTTTCCATCCTCATAAAAACTATTGTTTATCTTCCTTTAAGTGCTTTGTTGGGAAGTGTAGAAATAGGAAATTGTTGCCCTTAGTGTGTTTCAATTAACTATTGAAAAGATTTACTTAGGAAATTAACTAAACACTTAGGAGGATTGCAGGTAATCTTTTCAAAATCATATATTTTATTTCTTTCTTTCTCATTTTTATCAAGGCTTTTGTTCCATAATACATAGATGTTTAGAGGAGAGAGACATAAATTCTTTATTTTCTGTCAGACTAAAATTACATCTCAATCAGATTTGTAATGAGAATTCTAATAGGTGTGACATCAACAATTGCCTCTTGCTAACAGCTCTCATAATTTAACCTTTCAGGTGCACAACTTGATTGATGAATTGCAGGCAGTCATCAAGAGCTACAAAGGTCACCTTTCTAAACTTGCCCCTCAGTTACAGGCTGAGCAGGAACAATGTGCTTCTTATGTCTACCAACATATTAAAGAACTCCCTACTTTTCCTTCACAAGGGCTGCAGTTAAAGGTGGGTAGAGTTTAGTAATCACTTGTTTTTCACCTGTGTTTTTTTTTAAAAAGCATCTGTTATTATAATAATTTCCCGCAAATTTCCAAGGTTTAATTTTCATTTTTCTAAGAAAGGGGTTTGTTCTTTTTCTTAGAGTTTTCTAGTTTTTAAGTTGGGATGCCCAGCATTAATTAGGTGGGCATGATAAATTTATTGAAAGCCACCTTGACACTTGTAAGGGCTGTTCTTCATCTAATCGATGCAGTTATGAATGTCACATACCATAACAACAATAATGCAACAGTGAAGTGTATCATAATTCTTTGCAGTAAACCTACTGATTAAAATTGTCAGCACTAAAAATGTAAATTAGCTGGTTAATTTATAGAGTAATTAAAGGAGTATCAACCATCCATGGATTGTGGATTAAGTATAGTAAAGAAGTATGGACATACTGCTTTGAAGTGCTGCCTGTAGAGCAAGTTGATAATTTATCTTGATTATTTTAATCCTGTGCTCATGATGTAGACACACACACACACACACACTCTTATTGTATTTAGAAACCAGGTTCTATTTCTTAGTTCTAATTAGAATCAACAGTTCTGGTTATGTCATAGGTTAAGAGAACAATCAGATTTGCAGCTATACGTGCTTTATCCGTATTATTAGGCCACAACAATTAGCTGATTTCACAAAATGTAAAACAGACTGTGCTTTGGATACCTCAGCCAAGTTTCTCTAAAATTTGGCACCGATATAATTCAAGTATTCAGCAAATCTCTCATAAACTTGTCAAAGTAATCACCAGTTCATGTATTAGAAGGTTCTGAAACACATGGTTAAATTAGTCATACTATAAATAAGCCTTCTCTGTATGATCATATTCAAGACTGTGCAATCACATTTGCAGCAGTTTTTTTCTGCTATTACAATGCTATCCATCAGCAATGTCCATAATTCCATTAGGATGTTTATTTTTTTTAAAGTATGTTAAGTGAACCTAGAAGACCAACAGTGATAGCCCATGTAGCTTAATTCTCTTTTGAAGTTAATCAGAGAAAATATAATAAAGTTGCATTCCAGACATTCTGATTTGCCTATTTTCTCCTAAGATTAATATAATTATGCTAATATAACCTGGAGTTTGAATGGAGAATGAGGAATATACTTTTATGTTAGAATAAAACTTCATTATTGGATCAGAATACAAAACTATTTAAAGACAGTGCATTCATATTTGAATGAAACAGAATTTAAAGAAATCTCTTTTACAGACAACTGAATTTACTTTTTCATTTCTTTCCTTCGATACTGCTGCATCAATATAAAACATAAACAATTTTAAAAAATCATGATAACTATAAATACAATTTACTAGTTTGACAATTACTAGTTGAAATTATAAAAATACCAAAATATAAAAAATAGTAATTGTAATAATTGCAATAATGAAAAGTAAATAAAACAACACAAGATATCATATTAAAATAATATAAACAAATTAAACTAATTTAACATACATTTAAAGGTGGCAACAACAATGCTAAGTCTGAGAAGACTGAGCCTCATTGAGGGATTTGACTGACAGAATTATCTATGAATTATCAAGTCAGAATTGACTTGACAGAAACGTTCAGAAATGAAGAAATGTTATGAATACCATGTGAAATAAAGTTTATGTAACAAGATTATAGATATAATTATATTAGTATCCAATTAAGAAAACCATGGACTGCTGATGCCAGATATGAGGAGGCCCTGGACAAAATCTTTCCAGAGGTTTGTTCATTGATTTCTTTGCTTGGATATCCCTGACTATCCTTCCTGCCAAGAAACTTTGGTTGCATATTTTTCCTTTGATGCTCTTCTATCAGCTCACTTTCTCTTCTGCTACATCTGATGCAGATTGATGCTCCAAGCACCTGCATATTCCCCTTCCTAAAATGCTATATAAGCCTGAGGATATTCTGCAGATATGGACATATTAAGAAGGCTGAGGGCAGTCAAGTCTCTGGTTATGTATTAAGTCACTCTGATATTGTTACTTAATGAGTTTAACAAAAAGGAGAAAACAGCAATTGTCCAAGTTATTGGTTCACTTTTGAATTTATAATCAAGAAGGAATTTGTTTATTGGTAAGTTGTAGGCAATTGCTCAGACTATAGATGAGGATGGTTAATTTCTGTGCAGTAAGTACAAAACCTCTTGGTGTATGTTTATTCTGAGATCTTATAGTTTAAGGAAAACCAGGACTTATATAAAAGAGAGGGCAAAGCATCAGTTCAGCTTAAGCACTATCATTCTCCTCTGTTTTTGTATTACTATGTCTATTTCCACTTCTCTGAACCTGAGTAGGAAATTGTTTTGGCAGTAATACAGGAAATAAGAAACTGTTAGTGTAAAACCTACTGTGAAGTTTAACAGAACTTTAACTGTTTAGTAGCGGTGGAAGAGCTAATGCTGCTGTTTGTCTTTTCACTATTTTTTTCTAGTTGGCAGCTGCATTGGAAATGCAGGAGTCTGTAGAGATATTCCATTGTATTCTTGTATTTTCAAAGAGAATAAATCATAGCACGAATGTTCTTCTAATCTAATTTGTTATACAAGTGTGTGACAGCAGATGCAAGACATATAATGAGAGTATGGTTCCAAAGTGTAAATATTCTGTAATGCTAATCAGATTTTATTTATTTATTAAATCTGTACAAAGCCTAGATGTTATCAATTCATGACAGATTACTTAAAATTAACAGTTAAAACATCTGTGATAATAATATAATAGTAAAATATTCACAGTAAACAAACTTCTACAATGATATTAGAATAAAGTAAATAAGTGATCACTAACCAATACCATAATTCTAGAACCATAGACAGATAACCTAATAATCACCACCAAAATTCACAATTCATGGTTGTATTTTTCTTGTATTTTTCCATATACATATAATTTCTTGTTTCCATTTTTCTGTGGGCCTCCTCTGGATTTATTCCAGAAAAAAAAAGTAATAAAATTTCAAAAGAAAGGAATTTTTCACTTCCAAACTGAAAGAAGGTTGAATGTGGGTATGAATAGCCAAGCTGTTCAATGTAATAACCTCCTTAATCACTGTGTCTACCAGAATTGTTTTGGAGATGACTTTGGTCTTCATTCACTTGTTTGTCAGTATCATTAAAATGGCCACCCATAAGCCCTCTCTTACCTCGTGCTAATGGAATATTACAGCTTTGTACTAACACAGTTGGGACTATAATTCAGATTTCATAGTTGTGAATGCTGGTCCAAACACGTACACATATAGGGGATGGCAATATTATGAATGATCCTGCCTCTTCAAAAGCTTTTTTCTGTGATCTATCTCTATAGCAATACATATTTCTGCTATATTCCATTCCTACTTCTAGCCAATTTATAACTTTAGTAATATAAAAAATGGTCAGCAAGTCTCAAATCTGACACAACTGAGTCATGCATAGAAGAATCCAAACTCCTACTACTAGAATTCTGTGTCAATTGTGGGCACTACATTTTAAGAAAATTTCAGACAAATCAAAATATTGCAGGCTCAGGAAAGGACAGTAGAAACAACCATATCATAAAGCAAGCATGCCACTGTCTTCACATGATGTCTGAACATGACCAAAAGCTAAACGGTTGCACACTGAAATATGTACATTTTGTCATTCAGTGGAAGTAAATTGCCAACAGCATTTTTAATAATGTCTCCTTTGTATATGGGAGGATCACTATACAAGGGAAACAAAACTACAACATTCTAAGCTTTTACTACCATTTGGTGGTTTTCCAGAGTTTTGCAGCCTTGTCCTAGTATGTTTGTTCTAAAATGACACTGCTTTTAACATTGTTAACCTATTGCAATATCAAGAACATACTGTTTCTGCAAGGGTAAAGAAAGTTTGACTGATTGTATTACCCTCAGCTGATTCCACTGTTCTGCTTCTTCATCCATCCTTCTTTGGTACTTGAAAAATAGATGTTAGAATGATCATGTTGGTCTATTGAAAGGCAGCAAGGGATAATGTACTACACAAGATATATATAAAATAACTAAGTTGATATATAAAATAAATAATAGGCAAAATGTCTTTGGAATTGTTCTTTCACAAAGCTGCTAAATGAAACAAAGTGTGTAGGAGAGCCTTCCTGTAATGATACAACAAAACATTGCTATATTGTTAGACATGCATTTATAATATTTTAGATTTTATATTTCATATTTTGTATTTTTATCTCTTGTGTTTTTTATTGAAATGTGATATAAATGTGCCATACAATAGATAATAATTATTGTTGTATTGTACATGTCAGTATTAAGATAAAAAATATTGTCAATGTTTAATCAATAATTATATGGATGTTTACTATATGTATGGACTTGTGCCCCAAAAGTGGCTACAGATATTTAAACAAATACAACAAAACCAATTTCAGTACTGTTTTTTTCTTAAGAATAAATTTAATAAATTACTGATGTAGTGAAAATTACTCACCCTTATTGGT
Organism: Thamnophis elegans; assembly: GCF_009769535.1. Classification (NCBI taxonomy): domain Eukaryota; kingdom Metazoa; phylum Chordata; class Lepidosauria; order Squamata; family Natricidae; genus Thamnophis; species Thamnophis elegans. The sequence continues at coordinate 92,532,449 of NC_045541.1, forward strand.
GACAATGTTAATAAATTCAAATCTATGGTTCCAGAATTTCAGAAAAACATTTCTGCATCACACCAATATTGGAAATAATAATACCAATTCCTCTAAGAAAAAAACGAACACAAGCTATAAGCTAGTAACAACACAACATGATTTTAAAAGTGGTCTCTTTATGAATGGTAAGCATTTCATATGCCATATGGCTAATGAAATCTGTAGAGAAAGACTGCTGAAGACATGATTTTTCATGGTAATTCTAAATAATATGCCATGATTTTTAAATACTGAATATGTATTATTTTTATGTATATTTATATTTGTATATTTTTATATGAAAACTGTTTCCCTAAAAAGGTGTATGAAAATGGCAAAGATACTGGAGAGACACTTGTTTACATCAGTAGAAAAGAAATGGAAAGCAATTATGGAGATCAGCCTGGTGTTATACTGGAGAAGGTAGGATATTTATTTCCAACTATTAGCAATTTTTAATGTCTGGTTTATTTTATAGTATCCAACTGTATCCTTATTCTTACAGTTATTCTCTGTATAAGTATTTTATCTGATTCAAATTCTTACATTCTCTGCATTTGGTTATACCAGCTCACCAATATTAATTTAATAACCAATATTATTTGAGCTATACACAATACATTGCAAACATCTTGCCTCCATTGTGAGCAGCTTGTGCAGTTCTTTGTGGATAAAATCATTTGAATTTGTGTTGGGCTTAAGGCCATTGGGGCAATGCCATCTCTGAGGTATTCAACCTACCATCTAATAACATCTGTCTGAGTCAGTTTCATTTCCTCTTGCTTAAAAAAATGTATCAAATTCTTGTTTTTGTTCATTTCATATTTTACCTACTAGATTTCTTACCTGCTTGACTTACAATGCTTCCAAGTCCATTTAGCGTGGACTTAAAATACATCTTTTTACCCAAATCTTTTCGGTTTAAAAATTTTATGCTACTTTTAATTGTTTGGTTGAATGTTAAATCCTTCTGTTTGGAGAGTATGCAAAGCCATAACATTGGACTGAATTGTATATACATTTTAAATAGCTACCTGAATAAATCTGATGTAGTTAGAAAGAACTATACTGGATTTGGGAAATGTCTTCTACTTCTGTAGTCTGTAGGGCTTGTTCTTTAAATGTCCTCATTTCCATTCCCATCTCTATCATTGTTCTTATTATCATAACATAACATAAGATAAATATTTTAATTTCTTTATAGTATAATAGAATACTATAGTTTATATATACAAACTTTAAATTCAAACCACTGCTTAGCTATTCACTGGGTGACTTAAGACAGTAAATTTATCTCGAATGCTTGTTGGGAAGATAATTGATTGGTTTTTCTTTTAAGTGAGTAATAACCAATTCTTGCAACTAAACCTGATTGTACTATGGGAATTTTCTTTATTCCCACTTCTTCACCTCAAAACAAACTTAGTAGACATACATGGGGCATACAGTTGATGGAGCATTAACTCTACTTTTTTCACTCATATAATTTATTTCATTTGCAAGTATTTTTATTGAATCCCATAATAAATAAAGCCTAAAATTGATATGCACAATTCCGTTTTTCAGAGCATTTTACATTCATTACTGTGTGGTCAAATATACTCCTTTGTGTCTTTTGGAACAATGGTGGAGGCAGACCTCTTTAGGACACATTGCATAAGATGTTCTTAATGGTAGCCGCAGGTTGGTTGTAGTTGTTTGTTAATTAACAATGTTTAATGGTTTTAACTGATTTTGATTTTATTTATAGAAAGCTGCCTAAACATATTAGAAGTTAACCAAATTAATGTAAATACATCCTTTGTTAAATAGCAGATAGATTAGAAGGATCGATCTGGGATCATAGCATTAGTGTCTAGAACAGAGGTGTCAAACTCGAGGCCCGTGTGCCAGATGTGTCACATCCTAGCCATGCCCACCTCTGGTTTAGCAAAGGGGAAAAAATCTCAATACATCATGTGACGACAATGTGACACTGAGAGTTTGACACTCCTGGTCTAGAATGATATTAAAATTAAAAAATCCCAAAAATACTTTCTGCCAAATTTTCCTTTATTGATATGCTACATGAAGTGTAAAGCAGGAGATTTCTAATTACACTAAGATATTGCCTATCATTTTAGATAAAATATATAACTATAGATAATGATACCCAAAATACTTCCAAGAAATGAAATATTACTAGATGGCAATTCATGTGTTTATTTATTATGTTTGAAGTATAGTGTTGTGTTCCTTCAAGAGAATCAAGGGTGCATAGAAAATTGTTTTCTTCCAAATCCAATGTTTTATCCACTAAGGATTTCACTAGGAATAGATTAGGGTATTATCTCCTATTCAAATCAGCAGCAGAATTAATAACAATATTATAAGATTTTTTTTGTGCCAATCAAAACATCAACCTTCTCTTCAAAATAATCTGAAAATTACGTAAGTATAAAAGTTCTACTTACATGAAAAAACCAACTTACATTGGAGCTGTATTATCATTATGGGTCAAAGAATGAAAGTAAAGTATTTTGTATTTTTTGCTCTTTTATCATTTATATTAACACCTATCTATGTATGAGCTTTTGTATTCTGACAAAATAAATAATTAATTTTTAGAATTCACAGAAAATTCTGCAGAACACTTAATACAACAGACAGAATTTGTAAAGTAATTCATGCATCTTCAATTCTCACACTTCTGTGAGTTAGATTAAGGTAAAAGATAATGCCTCACCCATAAATAGCCTATTAGCTTTCAGAATATGCTAATAGGAGTAATATCACTAATTTGTTTTGAATATCGCATTTCCCTAACTGCTATAGACATCTCCGATTATTGAAAGATTTCATTTTGCATTAATGCAGTTAGAACTACAGGTAATATTATTGCATTGCTTTTTGTCATGTTTATGTTTCTGTAATACTGGGGTACCATCTCAGTTGTAAATACTGTCACAATAAGGTCATGGATATGAGGCCTTTGTGATATGCTCAGTTGCAGAAGGTGGCAAAGGAGAAAGGAAGATGAACTAATCTGTTAGAGCCTGGTAAGCAGAGAAGGGTGACAAATGGGAGGAGAGAGTGGAACAAAGTGACTCTGTTTAGAGCTATTATTGCAATGCCATGAAGTGGGAAATTGACCACAGTATAGGCACTCTGGCAACATCTTTATCAACAATTCTTTAAGAAGGAAATAAAATTTTGAATAGCTATACCAACTAAAATTAGAGCTGTAAACTGCATCATAAATAAGCCATTATGTTTTGATGTTCAATTGAATTATCTTGCTTAGTCCTATTTTCTTTGGGGTGCAGTGCAGGATTTGAATAGTTTCTGTCATGTGTCAGTAATATTTCCTTAAGAGTCCTGAAATTGTTAAATGAGTCTTGCTTTATTCTTGTTCATACATTGATCATCTAACGCCTGGCAGGAGAGTGCAGGAAAGCAGTCCTTGTCAAACCTCAACAAGCTCAGTTAAAAACACTAACAAAATGTAGCTCCAAATGTGGATTGTGAAAACATAACCTTTATCCAGAGCTGTTACTGTTAGTAGATGCTAACTGTTCTGTAGAACTGTCACATCTGCTTTCAGTCTGTGTGCCAAAGAGGTCAGAGCTCAACCATAATCCTGTTGCACCCCCTGCTGGTTAAAAGCCTGTGCTCATTTTGTTACTTTACACTGAGATAAACATTGCAGGGATTTCACACTTCTTTTAACATTCTATAGGAATTTAATTATCGTTTGGACATTGCTAGTTACAGAATACAAACAATTTTATACAGATGTTTTCATTTTATGTTTTATCTTCCATGGCCAGGTACGGCACATGATTCATCAGAGGCTCCAGCTTTCAGCAGATTTCAAACCATCAGGCCTTAGTCATTTTCCTACGCATCTTTTCGATGAGACTGGGCAAGAAATTAAAAACCCTCTTTTACTGCAGAATGAGCAAAAAATTTGGGTTTCTTATGGGGAAGATTACAGGTAGGAGCCTGGAGTTTAGCGTTCTGACTGTCAGCAATGTTAGTGTTATCAAATTGCCATAAAAAAGTTGAATAGCTTCCAAGCCAAAAAAAAAAAAAATCCTTTTATTTTATTGTAAATTCCAGTGAAATTTCAGAGGGCTTGTTTTAGGCAGTCTTGTTTGAGGAATATGACATCTCTGTCTCTGACTTACTATCTTAATGCCTTGTCATCGTTCTTGATGTCTGCCTGTCAGCACAGCAAGAGGGATTTTTTCATGTCTGAATAGTCACCTTAATGATAGCAGATGGAAACACCACAGGGGTCCAAGCCCATCACCCTGTCATTGTCACCGGCTGCCCTGACCTGTTTCCATTCCTCTGTTTTTTTTCCCTTTGGTCCCTTTTTAAAGGAGAAATGGATGGTAATTGAAAAGGAACTTAAGCAAGATTTATGAAACTGTAGACAACACAATTCCCTGTTATCGTTCTATGTTTTCAAAAATAAAGTCTTAACCTTTTAAGCCTCAGTGAGAGAAGAAAGAAAAATAAATTGGTAAAACTCGTAAAGTCTGGACAACTGAATCTAAAAATAGAAGAGAGCTAGGCTGTACAATAGATTGTTTACAATATTTCAAGAAAGATGGGCATGTTTATTATAAAGTATTTCATAGAATCGGTACTATTTCCTCAGATGATAATACATGCATTTCAGAATTACTCCTATCCCAGCCTGGTTTGACTGAGATAAATTATTGAACGAAGTCTGCAGAGTTATCAAGGAAACTTTCTTATTTATGTTAATGTTATGAGTGTATTCATAAAATATTTTTTGACTCTAAATATGGAACACTTTTATAGTTCTTACATAATCGTCATAATAGTTATATATTTGTAAAAATATTTCATCAATTCATACACAGATTCCTATCTTTTGGACATTGCTGATTACAGAATACAACCTACAGAATACATTTCCTAATTTTATATAGAGATTATCATTATATTGGGATTATATATAATTGCCAATTAATATAAAATGATATCAGTATGCTTTCATTGAACTTTCTGTTTTGTTAGTGTTATAAATATTTTCATAAGATACTTTTTCAGCTGTAAGCATAGAACATTTTTATAGTTCTAATATGATAGTAAAATTATGACTTTATATTTATGTAAAATTATGTAATCAATTTACTTATAAATTCCCATATATATTCTGCCATTTAATATAAAAATAAATCTGCATTATTTCATAAAAGCTTTTATTTCATAAAAGCTTCATTTTCTAGAAGTGCTTTTTTACACTACTTTTCTTTGTAAATAGAAACAATTTTATAGGCAGTTATAGAAATGTTGTGCTACCTAATATAAGTGTTTTCTTTCATTTTTTTTAAAAATGTGCAGTTCTCTACCTTTTTGCTCAATTTTAAGTTCCACCATGCTCAATGAGTCTAGGTGAGGACAGGTGGTGCAATATAAATAATTTAGTACTCAAGTGCTGTAGAATTATGTTATGACTAAAATGAAAATGAAATACTATAATATACATAACATTGAAAATAAAATGTTAAATATCAAATAATAGGTCCATAAATATTCTACAAGTCTACTTCCTATTTTATCTTATTTCAAAATAGTAAGCCAATTCACTGAATAACGTAAATGTAATAATTTTATAAATGAACAATCTCTCTGTAATATACCAACAAAATTTATCTTCTATAGAAACCAGGCTTGTTTTGCTTTTGGTAGCCTTGTTATGGAACAAGACTGTTGTTGTGATTGGATTCTTCCTGCATACCTTCAGTGTGATTGCTCATCAAATGAGGGTAGTTCTCCAAGAATGTGTTTTACATAATTATTTTGAAAAGGTCTATGCTAAAAAAGAATCTGCCATTTATTCTGAAACTTAATTATATAGTTATTGTAATGAATCATGAAGATGAAAGGGAAATGAAGTCTGAGCCACCAGAGTTGTCAGAATAAAAAACAAATGGTGGTGAATTTATGAAAATTAAAAGTTTCTGATTTTCCACCTATAGATTCCAATTGTTAACCCTGATCTTTTGTGGTATTCATGAAATGGCCACCTATTGAAGAAATTAGCATTTGAAAAAATCAATATGAAATGCAGGGTATGTTTCTAAAGTGCTGGTTTCTTCATTTCTAAAAAAAGGTTCCAGTCTAAAAACTGTATATATGTAGTGATATACATCATCTTTGTGTTGACATAGATATTATTTTTTCCATGGGATTATTTATTCCTTTTAAAGAATAGTGTACCTATTTAGCAATATTCTTTCCAAGCAAATAATTTCCTGAATGGCAATGCCTGCAGTTTAAATGATAGCATGTAGTGGACTTTATTCACTCAAATGAACTTGAAAGCACTTCCCTGAAGCTGGTTCATAATTTGACCTCAAATACAATATTTAACTATGATTGTTGCTCTATTAATAATTAAGTACATAGGCATAAGAGGGGAAAAAGATGTAGTTTCCCAAAAGAGAAAAGTGCTGATCAATGCAGGAAGTATTCAAACTAATAAAAACATTAGCTTACATTTAAGCTAGATTCAAATGGAAACGAAAGAAAAGAAACATAAGTTCTGAAAGAATCAATAGGAGATAATAAAAGCTTTTTGATTTTTTTTACAATAAATGATAATAAATTATGTTCATTACTGAAATGTGTATATGTATATGTGTATGTGTATGTGTATGTGTATGTGTATGTGTATATGTATATGTATATGTGTGTGTGTGTGTGTGTGTGTGTGTGTATGTATGTATATATATATTTGTGAATTGTACATGAAGTGCATCTTATGATTTGATAAGAAAAACATCATAAATGCCGTTTGCCCTAATTTATCGACACAACAGCTTGCACTTCATATTTCCCTTTTCCGTCAACCTGTGACATATTTCCAATATGTCTGTCTTTTCCTTTCCCTCATCCTTACCAACAAGTGAATGGGTCTTGGGTCTTGCTCTGATGGTGGAATACACATAGCATGAAAATGTGAAGCTTGTGAAGAAAAATAGCCTTTTATAGCACACCGCAGAAAGCATTTCAAAATCATTCTTCTGAAGGGTTTGGTTTTATTGAAACAACATCCCTATTATTCCTCTCAAGTCATGAACTCTTTTCCCCCACAAATTCCTGGGTCATTGGTTGCTTCTAGACAGAGGGCTCCTAGTGCTACCAATCAAAGTACATTGTGCCGCTATTCTAGTTTTTTCTCTCTCCTTAATAGATTTTCTTTTATAGTAAGAAAGATGGAAGCATTGGGAGGTGGGGGGCAGAAGATTTCAAATGGTAGATTGTCATCTGGATCATTTGTAAAATCTGTGAATGAGGCAGAATAATTGTACAATTAAGAGCATTGTTTCATTTTGGTATAGGTTGGCATATCAAATTGCCACTATTATTTCACCATGTTCCAATATTTGAGATCAGCAGCAAGCAATGTACTTCTGTATATTCAACAGCTCTATTACCCATCCCTAAGAAGTACTAATGTTTTAATATTGTAATACATTATAATTACAATTTTTTTAAAGAACCATAATTTTGTTAAAACAATGAATAAAGAAATGTTTTAAAGTAAAGCGACCAACTGCCCCTGCAAAGAGATGAAGTAAAGACTTAAAAAAATAGAGAGATTTTAGGCAGATAGAAACGCCAGTAACAAAAATAAAGGAAAGATGCAAAAAAAGATTCCATTGGAACTGATTGTCGGGTATTCTGAGGACAATTTGCATTTGGATGGACTTGAATGTGTGGTTAATCCAAAAAGGGGGTGGGATAGTCTTAGGTAATGGCATCTGGCTTGTTAGAAATGTAAAATGTATAACAAAGACTGCAAGTATGGCAGGATCATGAATGAGTAATTTTGTTTATTCAGAAACTGCAATTTTATATCTGAATTTGGTTTCTAATGAAGCAGAAAACTATAGTTTCAAATGAATAGTCATTGTTATACATTCTTCCCGCATAACAGAAATTGTAGAAATTGTATGTGCATTTTGTACTTGTATTCACACCTGAACATTCAATTATTCAAATACAGCTGTTCTGTAATTCTCTCCCATTTATCAGGAAACTTCTGGCTTATTGGAAATTTACTGTAAACCTTCAAACAGGATTTAGATGACAGTAAATCTATTTTCAAAAATGGCTTTCTTTTCTTCACCATGCTGGATTGCTTAAGATCTGCTGAGAGTTGGGAGGCTTTCCAGATATGATTTTGAGTGGATGTGATGGTTTCAGGAGAAGGAGAATTTTGCCATTCTGTTCGACCAGCATAATAAGAGCATAACATTGGATTCCTTTTAGATATAATTGCGAATGTTTAGGGTTCCTAAATAGGCAGAATTTTATTGGCCTGGTCAGGATTTTGCCCTCCTAGCTATTGATTAGAATTGGTGAGTGCATAGCTGGAAGGTATATCATTCAATTCACTTTGCTATTAACATTGATATAAGCACTGGCAACATCTGTGACTAAAGACTACTTTCTGTTGTAGAATATATGGATACTGTATGTAATGGGGGGAATGTAGGGATGGATAACTTTGTGGGATAAGAAAAGGGAAAGAAAAAGAACCAGGAAACAATTGGACAAGAGAGGCAAGGCAGGCTTAACAGTCAGAGAATAAATTTAGGATGGACATCTCCTCCAATTGATGGTTAAAAGTTGCGGCAGGAAATCTATACCTTTAGACTTGCAAGGATTCTGTTAATATAGATTTACAATACAGTAGATTTAGCTCATCTAGTTGTGTTTCCTGTCTACTTTATCCTGGAGAGCTAATAGGATGCATGTGGTGTAGAGGTTTTGTACTATGAAAAAAAATGTATACTTTATGACAGTGCTGATATGCAATACAATTTCATAAGCAGCATAAAGAAACCTTCTTCCTTCTCAGTTTTCAAATATCCCCAGCTTGCTACATAAGACATAAGACTTAAACTTGTTTGTTACCTCAATACTAAACATATAGAAATGTCCTAGCTACATATCCCTCCAACAATCTTTTTCTCCTGCCTCCCCCGCTATACCCCTTTCTCCAACATTACAACTCAACAAATAATGGAGAATATATTCAGCAGAAATATTATAAGGTTCTAATTCTATGAAACCCCCTATCTTCCTATTCCTTGAATAGTTCATATTTATAATTAGAGAAAAGAAGGAACAGAAGGAAGAATATCTGCATGGTTTCTAAATTTCCCATGTTTAAATATGGATTTATGAATACACTGTATAGAAAAGCTAAGTTTCAAATAAGTCATATGCAATTATTGCTTAAGTACATGAGAGGTTACCAAACAAGGCAACAGCAGTATCTGAAAATGTTGCACACATATACAATTTACATTCAGAGGAATGTTATGCAACCCATTTATACTAAATCAACAGGCTCTTTTAAAATGCCCTTAATATATAGTATGGAAAATAGAACTTTGAACTTCTTATAATATAAAATTTATTTTGTGTCTTATTTTTAAAAAGTTGAATTTCAACAAGATATCACTATTTGAATATGAAAGTTACTCACAGGTGGACATACCTTAAAATTGTGTATATTTGGTTAAAGGGTTGCAATCAATTTTTTTTTAACTCAGAGTTGCTTTGTAGAGTGAAATAGATGTCAAATAAATTTAATAAATAATTTGCAATTTCTTGCCTCTCATTAAGTTCCAGAATCTAGCTGAAAAGAGATAATCCCAAAAGCTAAGCAGGGGCTGAACTTAATTAATACTGAATGATAGACTTCTGGAAAAATGCACGCTTACAACAATCAGCCCTTCCACGAGACCCAATCAGAAAACAGGAATGCTGAAATTTTCCTTGTTGCCTAAGGCTTGAAAATCTGTTTTCTCTTCTCTGTCTCTTATACTTCAGGGAGTTAAAATGGAATCAGTTTGAGTTTCTTTTTAATGCTTTGTTTATTTCACAGACTTAATGTTTTTAAGTCTTTATCTTTTCTCGGGGAAGGGAGGGGACTTGTTGGCTCAGCTGGAAAGCTAACAGCCCATGTTTGAGACGTGAGCACTGCGCAATGGGCTGAGTTCCCATTTTTTGCCCCAGCTTCTATCCATTTAGCACTTCGAAAACATGCAAAAGTGAGTAGATAAATAGGTACTACTTTAGTAGGAAGGTAAAGTGTTCCATGTGTCTGGCTTATAGCTACCATGCTGGCCACATGACCATTAAAATGACTTCAGACAATGTTGGCTCCCCTGACCAAGAAACAGAGATGAGCACCATGTCCTAGGGATAGGACTGGACGGGAAAACTTTCACCTTTACCTGTCTCCATGGTCAGCTCTATTGCTGCCCACAATAGTTAAGACTGTACATTTGAATACAAATTTCAAACATTTTAGTGGATATTGAAAAAAGTTATACAATATGTTTTAATAATGAATGCTAGAATTAGAATCCATTTGTCCTGAGATCCTATAAAAGCATAATAAACACATTGCATATAGATTTACTATAACATAATGTCAGAAAACTAAATTACATCTTATTTTGGATAATGAGATTTAAAGTATGGGCCAGAGATTGTATTCAGCAGGTTCTGACCAGTTCTGGAGAACTAGTAGTGGAAATTTTGAGTAGTTCAGAGAACTGGTAAATACCACCTCTGACTGGCCCCACCTCCATCTATTCTCTGACTCCCAAGTCCCAGCTAATTGGGAGGAAATGGGAATTTTGCAGTAACCTTCCCCTGGAGTGGGGAGGGAATGGAGATTTTTACAATATCCTTCCCCTGACACGCCCTCCAAGCCAAGCCATGCCCACAGAACCAGTAGTAAAAAATGTTGAATCCCACCACTGGTATGGGCTATTTGTTGGTAGAAAAGTAACATAGCACCAAAGATCTTACAAAATCTTTTAATTAAGGCTTACTTTATTTGTCTTAATATTTATTTCCTTTAGTTTAATCAACAAAGTAATTCCTAATAGCTTTAATCTATACAGTTTTTCTTTGGGATAGAAACATTGAATATGAATATTTATATAAATATATCTGCAATATTTTTTTAAAATGTTTGTGCTTTTATAGATTATTTGTTTGTCTTTTCAGGTTTTTGTTGGTCTTAATTTAAAAAAAATATTATCAAAGGTTTCTTTTTAAATTACTGTGTGTTTCATTATTTTTAAAACAATACTATCTGTGATGGATAAGCCCCTTTTCAAAAATATCCTATGGATGGCTATTCCAAATTGAAAATGATTTCTTAACATAATTTACAATTCTTGATTACCCATATTAATATTTATATGCTTAGCATGCAGTTTAGCATATTTGAAGAAACATGTATGATTAAATTATGTTGAATCTGCTTTGATACCTCCAATTGCTAACATCTGCATAATCCAAATGATATATTCCTATTTTAGCTTTATGAGTTACAGTGTAAGAAAATCATCAATGTCAACATAACTTTAGTATAACATTATTAATTGGCAACTGGATTTATTCTTTTGTAGATGACCACCCGGTAGGTGGTTATTGTTTTAATTTCCAGTCAGCTATTTTCTGCTTGCAGATGAGCAGGTATTTTAGGAATAATTCAATTTTCTTGCTGTCTATAACCTATAGGTTAATAAACATGACAAGCTTGCTGTGGTGAAATTAATTTCAAAGGTAAAAGTGTCTGAACAGTTAACAAGCTTTTATCAGAGAGGTTACTTCCCATCAAATCAAAAGTTGAATAGATTTGAATACCTTGTTCTGAATTCATTCTTCACTTCTGTTCTGACATTCACACCCTTAGCTACCTATAACTGTTGGTTTTGCAACTGTTTGATTTCCTCTCCATAAATGATCATTTTGTATGATGTTTCCATTTTCAGGTCTCCCTTAAATCCTGTTCTGAGTTTGACCTTTGACAAAGTGACAGCAACAAAAAAGAATGGCATCACAGTTATTTATAAAACACTTCTGGATCCCAGTGTTGATTTGCTACCTAGATACGACAGGTACAACAATTTCTGTTTATTTGAGTATTCTGAAATATACTACCGTAAAAAATCAGAGAAGGGAAACTGGAGATGAAAGATTTAACTGTAAGGGTAATTGTTGCTTTAACTAGCACAAGGAAATGACCACAGTTTGCTATAAATCATAAAAATATTGTCTTCAGAGAATTTGAAAATAACTCAAAAAAACCTCTGGCTTCTATTGAATATAGGTAGATTAAATATGAGGACATTTTCTTTTTCAATGTTTATGGTAAAACTGAATAATAAATTATGCTCTATAAACTCAGAACTGAAATCCTATAACCGTTCACTTGGTAGTCAGGTCCTTTGATGTTAGCAAAATGAAATGCAGTGATAGTTCTCAGTCACAAAATGGAAGAAGCTGATTTCTATTTCTGTTTATTTCCTGATTAGATAGAAGACAAACAAACACACATATGCACACACACACACACAAATACACACATGCACATGCACACATTTGTAATGCCCTTGACAAAGAACACAGTATGAAATGCATTGGGAGTCACCTTGTCCTAATGGCAAATAACTGAAAGAACCCATTGACACTTGGAATAACCTGAAAAAACAAATGTCCTTGGTTCTGCGAATAGGTAGTTAAAAAAAAAGTTTCTGAGGATTGTGCGGCTCAGTTGTTAGCCACGTGATCATCAGAAACTTCCCCGCCCCTGCTTTTTAAAGCATTTTTTTCTTCTGTCAGTTTGCCCCAACAGGCCGGGGAAAAATGCTTTGAAAAGTGAAAAAAAAGCTTCCAAGAATTGCGCGTCTCACAGCTGAACCGCACAATCCTCAGAAGCTTTCCCCTCCAGTTATTAAAGCATCTTTTCCTGTTTATTCACCCAGAGCAGCAGGAAAAAAAAGGCTTTAAAAAGTGAAAAAAAAAGTTGGCCATGCCCACCCAGCCACATGACCCCCCCCAAGCCACGCCCACAGAACTGGTGGGGAAAAAATAGATTTTCTTTGAGGGTATCCTACTAAGTTAGATAGGGTGAGCATGCTCTAGGTCCCCTCCCTTAAATGTTGCCACCTGATGGGACCTTGGAGCGTGACCCAACAAAAGCGTGAACGTCATAAGCGCGCTGACAAAACCGCGGTGCTAAAACCGCGATGTCAAAAGCGCGTCGACAACAGCGCACCGACAACAGCGCACTGACAGAAGCGCGATTTAAGTTAAGGTAAGGTTTAGGGTTAGGTTTAGGGTTAGGTTTAGGGTTAGGGTTAGGGTTAGGGTTAGGGTTAGGGTTAGGTTTAGGGTTAGGTTTAGGGTTAGGTTTAGGGTTAGGTTTTGGGTTAGGTTATAGCGCGCTTCTGTCGGTGCGCTTCAGGGCTCATTCGTCGCTCATTCGTCGCGCGGTTTTGTCACCGCGGTTTTGTCACCGCGGTTTAGTGAGGCACGCTTTTGTCATTCGCGCATTTGTGGTGGAACCCCTTGGAGATCCCTGATAAGGTCTCAGTGACTGCTCCAATCCTTTGAAATATCCTCCTACCTGAGGCCCAAGGAATCCCTATTCTTTTAGCTTTCCAGATGGCTGTGAAGAGAATTGGCTCTTCCCCCAAGCAGAGGGATTGAGCTGGGAGGTGTTTGATGTCATGCCTGGGGGAAAGTTTACATTTGTTTTTAGCCATGTTTTATGGATAGTTATGAGCTACCGTAGCAGTTCGAAAGCATGTAAAAATGCAAGTAGAAAAATAGGAACCCCCCTTACCTTGGGAAGGTAACAGCACTCTGTGTGCCTTTGGCATTTAGTCTTGCTGGCCACATGACCACGGAGATGTCTTCGGATAGCGCTAGCTCTTAAGCTTTGAAAAAGAGATGAGCACCACCCCCTAGAGTTGGGAATGACTAGCACATATGTATGAGGGGAACCTTTACCTTATGAGCTACCTAGAATCAATATATGACATAGGTGGCCACATAAGTCCTATAAATAAACATTCAAAATTTACCCGATTCCTCTGTGCCACAGCTGAATTTTTCCATTTTTATTATCCTTGTTTACACTAAAAAAAGAATATTTTTAAATATTCTAGTTCCTTATTGTTTTATTTTTAAGTAAAGAGGAATTGAAGAAGCAAATAGTCCCTCCCTTCACTGGGAGGGAAGAGAAAAAAACAGACTTGGACTTCTGCTACTAGAACACTCACACTAATAAAATATTTGAGATGATATATTAATGTAATTATAAAAAAAATACTTCTTGCTTCTTGTTTTTAGTTGGGAGGCTTGTGATGGATTTCCAGAGAATTTTCAATTCATTAAGGCTCCAGAACATCAGGTCTTGGAGACTGTGGAACCAGACAATCTTTTTTTCCAAAATAAGGTAAATAAGGATAATAATTATATGCCATCCTATATTCTTGGGAAGAACTTAAAGCATCTGAAGGCCAACACTAACTGAAAAAACTGGCAGTTGGGATTTCACATTGTTATTATATATAAAATAAAAAAATATTTCATCTATAAATTAAAATTTTCAGGCGTTCAAGACCTGTTTTCAATTTTAGAGCTTTTAGAGCTATCTTCTCTTTGTTGAGGATGACATTTTGAATCCAGAAAAGCTTGGAATGGGCATCTTGTCATTGAAGATAGGAAACATCTACATTCAGAGTAAATAGTTAACTCATGACAACAGAAATAAATCGGCCTCTATCAGTCCCATGCTGGCTAGAGATTGTGGAGATTGTGGTAATTGTAACCCAGCACTTCAGAAGGGATACATCCACTCAGAGGTCAAAAAGCTAAACAAAAATGAATAAAATAAAGACAAAAATAGAGATATTTTAAAATGTTGGACATGTTCAATCTTGTTCCATTAAATATTAGGTGCTGAACCCTAATACCAGGGTAAGCAAGCCATAGGCCATGTGAAACTTCTCAAATGCCCAAGGTGACAGCACTGAAATTTGGTGGCATGATAAATGAACTTCAGCAGCATTTTTTCTTGCACATTGATTTCCCAGATGGTGAACTTAATCTGTTTAGGAACAAAATGGGAAAAGGTTTTGAAATTAGAATGGGAGACTTTCTATTCCTAATCTTATCCTTTTGATTTTTTTGTAATAGTTTAGTTTGATTATACCCAGAGTAATTGAAAGTTGGGTGACATACAAGTTTAATAAATTACAACATTATTTTTAATATTAGTGTTTATCTCCCCTGGCTAAAACATATGAACCCCTTCCAGTGATATTACATTGCTTGATTGACTCTTGCAGCTCTTGGTTGAATTGTTGCTTCCAGTCTCTTTAGTGTTTGTCCATTATTACATTAAACTTTGACCATAACTGTCCATGATTTTGAACTCTTGATGAAGAATTGCATTTGTTAAAGAGGTCAGATATCTATCATTGATCTTGTAACTTATTTTTCCATCATCTCCAGATATTGTATGATGAGGGAATAAATTTGGTACATAAGTGTCCTAGAGATTGCTAGTTTTTGTATCAGAGAGTAAATAGCAATGCTATTCTTCTGGAATGTTTTTCTTCTCAAACTTAAGCTGGCACCAACTTTGCCTTCTGGAATCAGTGGAAAACAGCTCTTTGAAAAGGTGTTTGAGTGGATGGTTTGGAAAGATTCTGTACCTCTGGTATATTTTAGAATTTTTATTTAAAAATAGTTTAATTGATCTATAAATGTATTAATGATTCTTGTATTTCTCTAAAACCACTAGTATCCTGTGGGATTACAGCAGGCTATAAATATAATAAATAATACTCAAGTGCATCTTGTAATGTACCTGGCTCATCTCCCTTTTAGCCAATCTTTAACTTATTGCTGGTAAACCTATAAGACATTTTTTTCACTTATTCCAATATGGAAAATCTTTCCAGCAGGAAAAGGGGACTTGAGTGGACAAAGAACTAATTAAACAGATGACTTAAGAGACACAGTGACTTCATTTGAAATAACAGCCTCAGAGTAAACTAAAATGATTGATCCTGAATTACTTTACTTGTTGACAAAATGGAGTATAAGTTTTTCTCCAATTCACACTCCCACTATTCCCAAGGAACTAAAAGAATTTAGAACAGATTTGGTTCAGAGGAATGCAGTAAAAGGAGAAATGAGAAAAATTTATTTCCTTTTCGTATAATTATTGCTGCTTATTATCACTATGAACTGATCATATGTTTTAAAATTTAGAATAGTTACACTCCTAATTATAGTGAACAGAAAGAAATAATTACTAATAATAATTTTTGATGAAAACTGAAAAAAAGCAATAAGATATTTTTTTCTTACTCTATTTAAGCTTAAAAACAAAAGTATGCATAATAGTTGTGACATCAACACATTTATGCTGAGAACTAATTTCATAATTGAAGAGCAACTTTATAAAAATTAATTTCAAGGAGAAAGTCAGATGTTGGTGGTTTTCTTTAATACTTTTGAAAGTTAAAGCTCTCACTGGGATGTATGCAACCCTAAAAGGATTATACCTTAAAGAGGCAAAAGTCTTGTGTTCTGGATACTTACACATTACGATTGTCATTGGGCCTAGGTAGTAATGCTCAACCACCTGACTGTTCCTTTTCATTCCTTATTGACAGTCAAACCCTTTCCAACCGTGTAAAATGTGTGATACATAATCCATGTTCATAAATCTGAGGATAGAGATAACCCAGGCAATTATAACCTGTTGCTTTTTTTATCTCTGTTGAGAAAGCCTGACAATGTATCAGTGATCTGAGACAGATTATAGTACCAGCATTTTGTTTTGATAAGCACAGCCCTTGAAAGTAATATCCTTACAGGTGTTTGATATTTTTCCCCATACAGTTACTTATGAAGTTTACATTTTAATTTACATTTATTTATCCCACCCTTAATATTTTTATAAATGAGTAAAGGCACTGAGCGTATCCAGTACTCTTTTCTCCTCTTTTTACAATCACAACCCTGTGAGATGAGTTGGGCTAAGAGTGACTGCCCCAAATTTTAAATCACGAACTAGTAAATCAGTGTATGATATGAGAAATTTTTGTTTTATAGCACAGTGTTTGTATTAACGGATTTCTTTACATCAATGTTTCATTTCCCTACTCTAGTTTATTAAAAATTATATACAGTATGATGTATTAGGTGGGATTCAGAGACACTTTTTAAAATGAGGATTGTTTCGCAGTATATCAACGAATTCGGTTTTTTAAAAAAAATAGAATATGGATTAAATATAAAGCCTTACACACACAGTGGCTTTAAGAGAGAGCTTGATGGGCCTCTTGGTGGCTGCAGTTACTAAATTATCTATTCTGGCATAGGATTAGGCAATATTTTCCCGAAGCTATGGCTCATAAAAATTCCTGCAGAGTAAAATAGTAATCAAAGGATGTTAATTACTGATTGCTGAGTCAGATGGATTATTTCACTTATGACACAACACTTTTCTCTACTGTGCAATATGATAGAATACATTTAAGCACAAGATGGAAGAATTGATGCATCCAAAGAAGTGATACTTAATATAATTATTTATACTATCTGTTATATCCTTGCTCCACACTCCTGGGAACCATAATATCATCTGAAGCTGGGTTAGAAGGATATGGTGTTGCTTTCTTATGCAGTTTTTTTTTCCAGGTAATATCCAGCATTGTATCTCTTGAAACACAGCATGGTATTAGTGCTGGGTACCAACCTCAAATAAATACAAAGGAACAAGATTTCCTCCCCGTGCACCACAAAATCAAACATGATAAGATTAAAGCCAGTGGTGTAACTAAGAGGACACAGGGACTTTCAGCAGGAGTTATGCACATCATAATACTATCCCTCACTAATTCCAACTATAACAATCTTCCACACAGTTGTGTTGCCTCTGATAGCAACATAAAATGGAAAGGGCAAATACATGTGTTGCTTTAAGCCCCTCATCCTTTTGTTGGGGATTAGTTCCCATTGTATAAGAACTGTGGGGTTTCTTGTCTCAATATTATTGCAGCTGGCTAACAGGTAATATCAAATTGAGCATTCTTTTCCCATAGTGTGTGTCTTTGATACCTTGAATATGCCTCTGTGAAATGATTGCTAGCTCTGAAAATAAAATGTAGCTTTCATACATGACTTTCAACGCAGTCAGAAGATCTTTGAATAGCCTCTCCATTACCCCAATTATAAACCTGTAATGTAGCTCAGCGATTTTACTATTGTCACCTGATTTGGCTGATTTTGCAGTCATATTTAAGTGGATACAGTTAATTCTATGCACACTTTTAGGCTTTAATCTAGGAATAATCCCATGAATTGTAGAAGAATTTACCTTTGAGCAACCAAATATTAAAAAATGCTGAATTATTTTACCATATGTAGAATTTAAACTGGTAAAAATTAATGATGTGTCACCAAACTTCTTTTATCATACAATACATATAGTATAAAAATGCTTTATTTAGGTTGTTGTGGGATGATACCTCATTGTAATAAATAAATATGTTGAATCTGATCTGTTGTTACCTTTACTGCTATCAAAGAAAAAAAATAACATCATATTCTCTTATGGTATGCAGACTGATCCCCAGATGGTTCTCCTCATGTCAGTTACCATAGAAAATATGAGAAAAGGCACTGCCAGAAGAAATCACTGTCAAAATCCAATAGACACAGAACATTGGCCTCTTTCAAATATATGGCTCATCACAAAGGTACTCCTGAAAAAGATTTAATAATGTGTTCATAATTTGTTTGTTATACATGGGTGTCTAGGGGAGGGCAACTGCTATCTAATGCATCAGATGTCACTGTGCAAATAATATAGATCAGTGGTTCCCAAACTTGGCAACTTTAAGACTTGTGGACTTCAATTCCCAGAATTCTCCAGCCAACTCTGCAGAGCTGGCTGGAGAATTCTGGGAATTGAAGTCCACAAGTCTTAAAGTTGCCAAGTTTGGGAACCACTCATATTGATTATGTTCTGTACTATTTGTGTAGTGATGTTATTGTGGCTTGCACCAAATAACTATAGTGGTTTTTTAATTGTTTCAACAATCTTGTATTTCATTCATCTTTTATAGCAGTGTTTCTCAACCTTGGCAACTTGAAGATGTCCGGACTTCAACTCCCAGAATTCCCCAGCCAGCATTCGCTGGCTGGGGAATTCTGGGAGTTGAAGTCCGGACATCTTCAAGTTGCCAAGGTTGAGAAACACTGTTTTATAGAGTCACTGTTCAAATATATCCCACTACAGTGAAGTAGAAGAATCAACTAGAAATCAGATTTTAAAAGCCGAAACAATTATTGATTTTTTGTCATTAGTGTACATGTGAATTTTATAAAGAATTCTATATAAATTATACATTATTAATAATCATTAATTATTAAAATTAATAATTTATGCAGAATTAGAAGAAACTAAAACTTTATAGTGATTTATAGAAATAATTGTTAATACATGACATCAAATGATTTATGGTAATTCCTTGATTTATTGAAAACAATAAATAGTAAAAAGGTAGTAATTTTGATGGAACTCAGATCACTAAAGTCCAAGGTAATTTTGTCTTGGCAATATCCTGCATAAGGATGCAGTTGTCACTGATTGTGGATTGGCTCCACTCATCTATTAGTAAAGACAGAATTTTAACAGAAATCTTAATCATAGTGATACAAAAATGCTTCTTTACAGGATACATCAGGTTAATGTAATTGTAAGATGAGACATTGATAGGTAAAATGATGAAATTGAATGCCAGCATCATACAACATCATTGCAAAATACTGCAAGGAAAAGTTCCTTAAGCATAATCCTGTGTATCATAGGACAGGGAATAACAGAACTATTAACAGCAGAAGATGAAACAGAAATGACAGCTTTTCTGTATGAAGGGCAACACAAGGAATATATTGTGAGAAGAAATTCAGATTGCTATATAGCAAATTAGTTACTTTACCTCAAATCCCAATGATATTGGTGGAAGTTGCTGCCAAATCTAGAGTTTAGGTTTGCAGCTTTAAAGGGAAAAAAAAATCAATAAAGTGATTGCACTTACAACAGTTGTCTTATTGCAGAAGTACTGCTGTTATTTATTTAAACAGATGTGGTTATGGATGTTTAACCAACATTCTTTTAGACTTGAGATAAAACTTTAAATTGACCTAATGACTATAGATGTGTTGCAGTCTTCGCAGTTCACTGAACTTTTTTCCTTGTGCATACATATTTCAAGTAAACTCAATAGTTATAAGTATGGCAAGTGACACGTTATGGACCCTAAATCACTGCACTGTGAAATATGCAGAGGGAAAAGACAAATGAAGATATCAAGGGTCTCTTCTATTTTGCACTGAACTGTAAAATGCCACCCTTGTCGTACAGAAGATCACTGATTCTGAGCAAGGCTCATTGACTGCTAAGTTGTGGATAGCGTTTCAGTTTTTCCAACTGTTAATATCCTGAGTTATCCAGGCATAATGACCTCTCCATTTGTAACACATTGTTGAATTTTCTGGTTCTTTTCACTTATTCATACCCCCTTCCCCCCATTCATTGAAAGGCTGGGAAGATTGTAAGTCGAGCTGTGGCACAAGGCAGTCTGTCTGTTGGTCATCCAATCAGAGCTATGATGCAGGATGGCAGACCTCTTGAGGGCTATAAGTTAACCCTGCAGAAAAGGTACTGATACAATATGCTCTAAAGGTACAATTATTGAGATGAAATTGAATGTTATGAGATGATTGGTTTTCAGATGTTATGAACTAGGGGAAAATATATTCTAAAGGTGATCTAAAGTATATTTAAATAGCCTCTAAATTATATACCCTTATTAGATGTTAGTTTCTTTAAATAGTTTAACCATCTTTGAAAGTTCTTCCTGAAATAATTGCTATAGATTTGTTTCCTTTCTGCACAGAACAGAATAAGGACTCAACATCTTGTCAGTGAATCTGAAGTATGCATGGTATGGTACTAGATATCTTAATGAATAGTGTACAGTTCAGTCACATATAGTTTATATGCTTTTGTTTCATTTACATCTCAATTTCCTCCAGGGGGTTCAAGTTGGAATAATAGTTTCTTTCTATTTTCACAATAAATTTGTATGAACAAAGTTAATGACTTGTTCAGTACCATACAGGCAGCTTTATAATGTCTTGCCTTTTAATTTAGAATATAGTTCACTAATTGGAACACTACAACTAAGTCTGATATATTCTCCAAATAAAGCATATTTAGAGCATAAGATGTGAATTGTGCTATAAATAGATTATCTTTGTGGTTTAGAAATTTCTTAACTTAAAAAGCCTTTTTATTTCAGAGACAAAAACAATATATGTCAGTACTGGGAATTTGGAAATGATGGTTCTATCCATTCTAAGGTGTGTATGTTTAAATATATATTTAAATACTATATTAATACAAGCTATTTATTCTTGCCTGGAATCCATCCATGTATATATAAGGCATTATTGAAAGTCTGTTTCATGAATAATTGAAATGTTATTTTTACTTCCGAATTTTTTTTTAACTTTTGCATGTTCTCTACTTGGCTTCTAAGAATATCTTAAAATCATTTTATTAAAATATTCCTCATAAACTTCTGAAACCTGATATTTTCACTTTATTGATAATATTTTCCAGTGGTGGATTTTATTTTGTTTCTTTAATCTGCTTATGGTATCTATTTAAATTTTCAAATCCAATTTTATCTAAAATTCTGTGATTTGATCTTTATGAAAAAATGTATTCCTGAGCAAACTGTAAGCTTATTGTAAGACACGAGAAAGAAAAAGAGGAATAGAAATCATATGCAATGTCCAACTTTCCATTTCTTAACTCCAACTGAAATCAGTTTTGGAGATTGTCTGTACCCTAAAGTAAGTGTGTGTGTGTGTCTGTGTGTGTACCTTTATATATATATATTTATGGGCAGGCATAGGCCAAACTATGGTACATAGTGCAATACAATGTATGAATAAAACATATACTATTAAAATTATAGCTAATAGTTTTTGAACATGAAGTGATCTATCAAATCCTATTTATACCCAGACGTTTCTTATAGTTATCTTAACTGAACAAAATTTTGCAACTAACAGAAATAGTGACCTGGGTATTTCATCTATGGTATAATGGAAAACTCAACAAAACCTGCAGTGTAGATTTGATCTTTATACCTTCTGTGTAAGGACAAATGCAATCTTGAAAAATCTCAACATGGTTCACCCTTCAGAATCATTGATGGAGAAGCATTAAGGTTGGCAAATGAATTTGCTGTTCTGAAAGAGAAAAGAGGACATTATATGTGTAACTATGAATAGGATAAGTTCCATTCCAAAAATTACTCTTACGATGGACAGAAACTCTGTACAAGTATTGTGTTTATGTGTATGTAGGCTGGAAACCAAACTGTAAAAAAGAGGGCATCCCCCATAATATAAATAATAATTTCTGATTAGAACTAATTGTCTTAACATAAAATGCTCTATGTAAAAAAAAAGATTGATCTCTGATCTGCATAATTCAACCATTTTCTGTTATACACATAACACTCAACACAAAGAAACATGTTAAGTACATACACACAAATAACCTTCCCCAATAGACAGAAAAAAAGGAAAAATCAGGTTGGAGTGGTGGTGAGGAGAATGAATTATTTCACTGGAAAGAGAAAAGCACGGACAAAATTAGATGAAGTTGTGGCAAGGGGAAGAAAAAGAAAGGGGAACCCTGGTGTTAAAAAAAGTTCACCTTTACTGAACAAACAGTCTCTTTTAAACCATTGGCTA
Source organism: Thamnophis elegans (assembly GCF_009769535.1). Lineage (NCBI taxonomy): Eukaryota > Metazoa > Chordata > Lepidosauria > Squamata > Natricidae > Thamnophis > Thamnophis elegans. The sequence goes on from NC_045541.1 coordinate 92,555,180, forward strand.
ATCTTGAAGAGATCCATGTTTTTCAATGACAGTGTGTGTTGCAAATAAATGGCTAGGTCAGTGTTGGCGAACCTTTTCGGCTCCGAGTGCCAAAATGGGAGTGTGTGCAGGGGGGGGGGAGTGCCAGAAACTGGAAGAGCAGTTCCCCAATGTGTATGCACATGCCGGAAAGCTGAGCTTCCGGTTTCTGGCATTTACACGCACGCCGGTCACCTGGTCTTCCGATTTCTGGAGTGCATGCACATGCCAACCCCAGCTTGCCAGCACGCATGTGCATGCTGGAACCCAAAAGAGCAACAGATGTCAGCTGGCCTGCCCAAAGAGATGGCTCTGCGTGCCACTTTTGGCATGCGTGCCATAGGTTCACCAACACGGGGCTAGGTTATAAAGGTTCTGCAGGAGAAGTGAAAACAGGCAAGATGGTGCTTATAGCATCATGATCAAATACGTTTGTGTGTGTGCCCAAATAGACACACACAGAGGGAGGGAGAGAGAGAGAAAGAGTGGTTAGGGTTTGATCATGATTTTGTAAGCACCATCTTGCCTGTTTTCTTGCACAACCTTTGTAATCTAGGCATTTATTTGCTTTCATTTGCTTATCTAGTCTTCTCAGTGAAGATGATTTCCCTAATTCACAGGAATTCCTAGTCAGTTATTATAAGATTATGCTCTCTATTATAAACCCATCCCATATCTCAAAACTTTCCTGTGTTTTGTATAACCCACACAAGAGATAAGGGGTATTGTGGGATCATGCAATCGAAAACCTCTGAGCAGACTTTAGCACTTAGAAAGTGCTTTAATTGGTTTTGTTTGTACTGAGTAATGTGTCATGAAGTCATTGATTGTCCTCAGGGTTATTGCTACTGATCTAGAGAACAGGGCTAGGAATTCTAAATTTTTAAATTTTCTAGTATTTTATTTATAGGCATTCACAGCAGGAGCAAGGGAGGCAATTGATGAAACATGCTTTGTGATACTGCTAATGCAGACTCTATCCCTTATGTACTTGCATGTGAAAGAAGTGTGAATGGGAAATTTCTAACCTGGAATGTAGAAGGAATATAAATCTGAAGGGGAGTATTCTGATCTTGCCTAGTAGTTTGACCAATACATGTATGGAATGTGAAAAGTTCCGCGGTTCGCCCACATAACACCCATCCTCCGCGAGCTGCACTGGCTACCTGTTGATCTCCGGGTGCGCTTCAAGGTCCTGTTGACCACCTTTAAAGCCCTTCATGGTAGTGGATCTGAGTACTTGAGAGACCGCCTTCTGCCGATTACCTCCCTCCGACCGATAAGATCGCACAGACTGGGCCTCCTCCGAATCCCATCTGCCAGTCAATGCCGACTGGCGACTACATGGAGGAGAGCCTTTTCTGTTGCAGCTCCGACCCTGTGGAACGATCTCCCCGTCGAGATACGCACCCTCACCACCGTCCAGGCCTTCCGCGCAGCCCTTAAGACCTGGCTATCCCAACAGGCCTGGGGATAAGTCTTCGATTTGCCCCACCCGAGTGTGAATGTTGAATGCAAGTTGTGTTTTTATTACTTTATTTATTTTGTGCACATATTGTTTGTTTTGAATTTCACCCCCTCCCTAATGATTGTAAGCCGCCCTGAGTCCCCTCAGGGAAAAGGGCGGCCTATAAATCCAAATAAACTAAACTAAACTAAACTAAACTGAAAAGGCCTAAAATCTATGTCAGACTGTCTGAATCCGAGTCATTTGTAGATGCATATGAAAGTAGGAATTCATATGCTGTGATAGTTATATGTTATGTTCCAATGAATAATATTGAAAGAACCTAAAATGAGCATTAAGAAAATTATTCATTAAAAAAAAATCTATGACAGAAAAGAAGAAACCCGAATAATAAAATAAAAAACCTAAATGACAACAGAAAAATCAGGAACATAAACTTAATTTAGAAGTAGTTTATTGACAAATAGTGCTGCAATAAAGTACAAAGGCGAGCAGAGAACCAGCTGCACAGTTGCACATCAGCTTTGAAAAGTAACAGGGCAGTGAAGGTCTGTTTGAAAGCTGAGTGCAGCATAGGCAATTTAGAGTTCAATTGACAGCCAAGCCATATAACACAAATGCAGCACAGGTTCATAAAAAGGGAACTGTAGTGACAGAAAGATACTATAAATGTGGTCCATGACAATCCAGGAATCACTCTGAGGGTTCTTTGCTTTCCAAGGACTGGACAAATTGCAGCATAACAAACCTGTAAACAATGCTTTATTTCACAACGCTTTCCCACAATAGACTGTTGCTTTCCACCCTTCTAGGACTTTTAAGGTTGCCATGTAAACGTGCCTAAAATACTGAGTCCTTGAATACTAAAGATAAAGGTTCCCCTCGCACATATGTGCTAGTCGTTCCCGATTCTAGAGGGCGGTGCTCATCTCCATTTTAAAGCCAAAGAGCCAGCGCTGTCCAAAGACGTCTCTGTGGTCATGTGGCTGGCATGACTAAATGCCAAACATGCACGGAACACTCTTATCTTCCCACCAAAAGGTGGTCCCTATTTTTATACTTGCATTTTTTACGTCCTTTCGAACTGCTAGCTTAGCAGAAGCTGGGACAGGTAATGGGAGCTCACTCCGTTATGTGCCACTAGGAATTCGAATTGCTGAACTGCTGACCTTTCTGATCGACAAACTCAATGTGTTAGCCACTGAGCCACCGCATCCTTGAATACTTACTTTAAGCAAAAGTCTGTAAAGTGGCATATAGCCTTCACCTCCTTCCAAAAGATCATACACTAGTTGGGTTGCACTATCTTAGTATGATTGTTCCTCTTCTAGTTGCTACCAAGCTCTCAGCAAAACTCCAAGTAGGATTCCCACCAGGTTATGTCATTCACCATAGTTTGTAGTCCTGACAGTAGACTGATAGCACTTTTGCCTGCTTGTAATAGATACCAAATTCCAGACTTCACCTCTATTTCCCCATCTTCATGTATTTACATATTTCTTCCTATCCTTCTTCATTCTGCTTCTATAAGCTAGGGTTCTGGGTGGGATGAGGATATCTCTGGATGTGGCCCCATCCTTGAAAATATCAGAGCATGCCTTAATAATTTATTACAGACAGCTGGATTGCTGGAATGGATGCTTGTGAGTAAAATAGCGAGTGGCTGAATTAATGTATGAAGGAAATGGGGTAGGAAGCATTTCTGCCTGGCTGCAGCTATTTTTTCCCAACTGCAGATAGCAACTTCCAACTTCACCCCCTCTCAGTCACACACCAGAGAAGTTATCCAGCCAGTCTGGATCAAAGAACAGAGAGTCAAGGAGCAGAGCAAGAAACAAAAACACAAGAACACAGCTCTGAGCTTAGTGAGCTGTTTCCAACAGAGAGGCATTGCTAGTGGCAGTTCTTAAATGATGCAGGTAAGGTTCAGTTAGACACGGACATCTTTGATTCCCAAGGAGCTTTCCTAATTTGCCTTTGCTTGGCTCTCTGACACTGCCAACATGTCCTAAGGCTGGGAGTCCTGTCAGGATCCCACCCCTTGTCACTTGAATCCTCTCCTACCCGCTCCCTCTATTTGTCAAGACAGCCTGAGCTGGTTAATTGAGGTTGATAGTTCAGCCTCCTCAGTCCATAACATAAAGAAACATATAATGTAAGTGAACACAAGTCTGGCTATGATTAGACTTGGCAGGACAAACTGCAGGTAAAACTCAAAGGAGTGAAACGATCAACAAAGGAACAAAACAAAGAAAATCATCTTTATTAAAGAATAAAGAAATAAAGTGCTCAACTCAAAAGATTTTTTTTCAGCATTTGCATCCTGGACAAAAGCATGAAAAATACCAGTAACTATTCTGCTATGTTACACAACAGGAGGAACTAAATAATTTTATTAAGGAAGCTAGGAAATAATGTAAGGTGATTTGATTACCAGAGCTGGTATGACCCCTGCCTTTGACTTTCACACTGGTGTCTGTGTGTGTGTGTGTGTGTGTGTATGTGTGTGTGTAATCAGCAGATGCCTTAAAGGCCTTCTGTAATTCTCCTGCAACAATTGCAAACATAAGTGCCATGAAGATGATACCAATAAAGGAACAAACACCCTACTTCGAGGAAAAAAAATAAAAAAACTGTACTGTTTTAGAGGATTAGATACTTCACTGAGGACTGTAGTGTTTTCTTTAACTAAAACAAACACCATATGAACCATAGTGGAGGAGTAAGGTGCATCATGGAAGTTCAGCAATAATTTGGCTTCCTGTGGCAAGACAGGAATGAAAAACCAAAAGAATTTAAGCTTGAGTTCACAAAATGTCAGAGAAATCGGAGAAGTCTAAGGTATAGCTGAAAGGGAAAGGAAAGTCAGTTATTCTTGCTGAAACAAGCTAGAATTCTTTTAGTGTTTCCTGCCTCAGCAGACAGAAAAAATTTATAAGATGGTAGTATTCATATATACACATGCACTAAATGAAAGTACCTTTGCATAGGCATCATTTCACTTAGGAATAGGAAAAAAAATCTTCCCTTTGAAGCTTGGAAACTCAGTTGAGTTACCAAAAAGCAGAATAACAAAGCCGCCTTAACAAAACCTACCAAAAACAAATTAGAAATTAAACAAAACTTGACAGAAGAGCGGGGTGCCTATTGTCTTAAATGTCTTAGTACAAATTCATAGTTCTGGAAACATTAACTTAGGGAACAGTTCTTTGTTACTTCTGTAATTATGTACCAGGACCCAGAAATCAGTAATGTAAAAGGGAAGAGTTGAGGGAAGGTGTTTAGTCATATTTCCTTTTTTCTTATCATATCTTTAATTTCGTTTTTGTTTTCGTTTTCGTTTTCCCTTTATTTGTATGCCGCCCTTTTCCCTGGGGGGACTCAGGGCGGCTCACAGTTCAAAAAGGGGGGGGGAGACAAACAATACTCCAACATGGAGACAATACAACATATTAAAAAGAGAGCACAACAGTCACACAATTCGGGTGGGGTTAGAATCTTAACCCCAGGCCAGCCGGGACAGCCAGATCTTTAAAGCGGCGCGGAAGGACTGGAGGGTGGTGAGGGTCCGAATCTCCATGGGGAGTTCGTTCCAGAGGGTCGGAGCAGCCACCGAGAAGGCTCTCCTCCGGGTAGTTGCCAGTCTGCACTGGCTAGAAGATGGAATTCGGAGGAGGCCTAATCGATGCGATCGTATCGGTCTAGTGGAGGTAATCGGCAGTAGGCGGTCTCTCAAGTACCCAGGCCCACTACCATGAAGGGCTTTGTAGGTGATAAGTAGCACCTTGAAGCGCACCCGGAGATCAACAGAGGCAGCCAGTGCAGCTCGCGGAGGATAGGTGTTACGTGGGTGAAGCGAGGTGCACCCACAATCGCTCGCGCGGCCGCATTCTGGACTAGCTGAAGTCGCCAAATGCTCTTCAAGGGCAGCCCCATGTAGAGCACATTGCAGTATTCCAGCCTAGGGGTCACAAGGGCATGAGTGACTGCTGTGAGGGCCTCCCGGTTCAGGTAGGGACGCAACTGGTGTACCAGGCGAACCTGGGCAAATGCCCCCCTGGTCACAGCTGACAAATGATGTTCGAAGGTCAGCTGTGGGTCCAGGAGGACTCCCAAGTTGCGAACCCTGTCTGAGGGGTGTATAATTTGACCCCCCAGCCTGAGAGATGGAACACTTGGCCAATTCGCGGGAGGGAAGCACAGCAACCACTCGGTCTTTTCTGGATTGAGCACAAGCTTGTTGACCCCCATCCAGTCTTTAACAGCCTCCAGACCCTGGCTCATCACATCCATCGCTTCGTTGAGTTGGCACGGGGCGGACAGATACAACTGAGTATCGTCCGCATATTGGTGGTATTTTATCCCGTGCCGTCGAATGATCTCACCCAGCGGTTTCATGTAGATGTTGAAAAGAAGGGGGGACAGGACCGAACCCTGCGGCACCCCATATGTTAGGGGCCTAGGGGTCGATCTCTGCTCCCCAACTAACACCGACTGCGACCTGTCCGAGAGGTAAGAGGAGAACCACTGTAAAACAGCGCCTCCCACCCCCACCTCCCGCAGTCGTCGCAGAAGGATACCATGGTCGATGGTATCGAAAGCTGCTGAGAGGTCAAGGAGCACCAGGATGGAGGTGTGGCCTCCATCCCTGGCTCTCCAGAGATCATCAGTCAACGTGACCAAAGCGGTTTCTGTGCTGCAGCCAGGTCTGAAGCCTGACTGGAAAGGATCGAGATAACTGGCTTCCTCCAAGGACCGCTGGAGCTGAAAGGCCACCACCTTCTCAACAACCTTCCCCACAAAGGGGAGGTTGGAGACCGGACGATAGTTATTTAAAACAGCTGGATCCAAGGATGGTTTCTTCAGGAGGGGTCTCACCACCGCTGCCTTTAAAGCGGGGGGAAAGACCCCCTCCCGTAGAGAGGCGGTAACAACCACCTGGATCCAGCCTCGTGTCACCTCTCTTCTGTTTACAACCAGCCAGGAGGGGCACGGGTCCAGTACACATGTGGAGGCTCCTACAGCTCTCATCACCTTGTCCACATCCTCAGGGGTAACAGCTTGAAACTCAACCCAGCGATGGCTTACCAGATCATCCCTTAGTGCCTCGGCTGGTTCTGCAGAATTGGAGTCCAGGTCCGCCCGGAACCGAGCAACCTTGTCTGCGAGGAATTGGACGTAATCCTCAGCCCTGCCCTTCAGCGGATCGCCCGTATCCCTCCTATTTAGGAGGGAACGGGTTATCCTAAACAGGGCGGCTGGGCGCGACTCAGCAGATGCAACCAGAGAGGCAATGTATGTTCTCTTAGCCGTCCTAATTGCTCGAATGTACTCTCTGGTGCAGGTTGTTAAACGTGCTCGGTTCGGTTCGGATTTACTGGACCTCCATAAGTGCTCTAGGCGTCTCCTTTGGCGCTTCCTCTCCCAGAGTTCCTCAGTAAACCAAGGAGCCCTCCGGGATCCACTGCTTCGGAGCGGCCGTAGAGGCGCAATCTGGTTAAGAGACTTCGTCGCTGCCAAGTTCCAGGCAGCAACCAGAATCTCCGCTGGACTGCGGGCGAGGGTATCAGGAATAACCCCAAGTTCCGTCTGGAACCCCAAAGGGTCCATAAGTCGCCTGGGGCGGAACCACCTGGTCGGCTACTCCTCCCTACAGTGGGGGTTTGGTCTCCGAAAGTCAAGCCTCAATAGGTAGTGGTCTGACCATGACAGGGGCAAGATCTCACTACCCCTCAGACCAAGGTCACAGTTCCACTGCTCCGAGAGGAATACGAGGTCAAGCGTGTGACCCGCTGAGTGGGTCGGTCCTCGGATTACTTGGGTCAAGCCTATGGTTGTCATGGAAGCCATGAACTCCTGCGCTCCGTCAGAGTGACCACCGAGCAAAGGCAGATTGAAATCCCCCAGAACCATAAGTCTGGGGAACTCAACTGCCAGCTCGGCTATCGACTCGAGGAGCGAGGGGAGGGCTGCTGCAACACAGTTGGGAGGCAGGTACGTTAGCAGCAGACCCACTTGACCCTTGAGGTCCAACTTCACCAGCAGGGACTCACACCCGACAAGCTCCGGAGCAGGGATCCTACGAGGTGCTAGAGACTCCTCTAGCAATTTCTTTTGCTTATAAGTTCTTTAAGAAATCTCATTGAGATATTAATGAAATATGCTGTCTCATGCTAGTGTTATTTTCTCAGGAGTTTTCTTGAAGTCTGGTAAACATCAAGCAGACCTCAAAATTCTCACCCATTAGAGTTGTTCACATCTTACAGATGACACCTGGCTTCTGTGGAGGAGCTATTTCAATGCAACAGTAGCACTTGAAATGGCTTCTTCCTGGATGCTGGCAATTGAGGTATCATCTCTTGACCATTCGATTTTGGGGAATCAGTGCAAAACTTACCCAATGAATGCCAACAAGTGGAGAGGATCCAAACTACCATTTTATTTTTCAAAGCTAGTGGGTTACAATCAGTTACTGGTCTCGTATACCCAGTTGAGCTAACAGCAAACAGTCACAAGGTTATATAGATCTTATGTAGAATTTTTAATTAAAGTTAATTTGAACATATGTACTTATTAATAGGATACTCCTATTTTATAACTTTACAACTGGTAAAGAAACAAGATAATTAGAAAAAAAGACATATATTGGTCATAAATAAACACATTCTTTGAAATGGAAGATAGCAGTCTTCAAATATGACAAATATTCTAATGAGGTAATTCTTACCCCATTAAAGGAGGAGAGAAATAAGAAAACATAGCACTACATTTCCTTGAATTCACTGCCTCTTTTCAAGCTATATATTCCATAATCAATGAATCACTAAAAAGTTCAAATTAAATTTGACAGTACAGCAACAATACAGCAGTAAACATTTCATTCCTAAAGGTGACATCAAAAGAATACAGCTAAACGCATATGCTCTGCTTTTATAAGGGATTCATTCTGGATTCTTATTCCAATACCTGTACATATTTTTTTAAAGGGGATGCTGCAACCATTTCTAGCTGTTTTCACTTAAAGAAATGGAAGGGCAGGACTATCAAATAAGGTTTGAAATATAGGAAAGGTGCCAGAAGTTGCCCAACTGTACTATAGCTAGTATATTGTGAATTTGACATAAATTCATCATTTCCCCCTCTCGTAATGGGGGGTGGGATATGAAATACTGTATGTCTTTCAATATTGCATGAGTACCAATTTAATATTCTATATGTATTAAATACATAAATAATTAAAAACTTAGATTCTCTTCTAACTTTTGAAAGTTATATGCGGTAGTGAGCTGCAACCAGCTTTATTGGCTCATGAGAGGCAAATCTTCAGGAATTTTGTGAGCTAGCTGAGAGCAGAGTTGAGTTGTACCATGTCGCATATTGATCAGCTGTTCGGTGGCTCCTAACAGAGCCTGTCCGTGGCAATAAATTATGCTTTTACTAGTATATCACTGGTTGGTTGTTTGCGAATTGCAGACTTTTGCAACTACTCTGCCTTTATTCCTCACTACAGGCTTACCCTGAGTTTGTCCTAACTTACCTAGAAGAGTTAAATGTAAAAGAGATGGTCCAGATCAAATGTCCAACACATGAGGTCCAGTCTGTACTTCATCAAAAGATAGATGACAACTCAGAAGACATCCCTGTTCCACTGCAGAACCAGAGAGAGGTCAGAGCAACTGGCTTTTTTTTCCACAGGAAAATCATTTGAAGAGAGATATTACAATTTAACATATATGGGTCCAGAAAAGAGACCAACAATACAAAAGCGAATACTCAATATACAAATATCATACTTCAAAAAAAAAAAGGATTTTCCCCATATTAAAATTATCTGATTGCTGAGTTTTAGTTAACATAAGCATTAGGATTCAGTATATGTTAATTCCACAGGTTTTAGAAAATAGTGACCACAACAGTAAGGAGAAACAACTTTCCAGACCTTTGGACGCCCATTTAATGCCTAAAGGTACCTCAGGCGAGAATTGCCAGCTGACAGTAGCATTGGTGAGGAAACTAGAAGAGAAACATCCTAAGGCCTCAGCTCAAAGGTAAGCTAGTGACAGAGTTGATATTTATTGTTCAATGACATTAGATGTTTTCCTTCAGTTTTATGTAAGATTGATTTCCTGGATCTTAGTGAAATATCTCAAAAGCCCTCTGGCTTGCAAGAAGAAATGGAGTTTTAACCAAATCTAATGGAAGGGGGAGGAAGGAGGTGACATTTATGCAGGTTTTTAAAAAAAGATTGATGTCTACACTTATCACTGAGGACAAAGTATCATTACGTATTATGCATGAATTGTAGCATAACCCCATAAAGTGCATAATTTATGGTACTTAATTATCATTTATTAATTCTACATATGTGAAATAAGAGTTTTCTATATTCATATAAATAAATTGTTGCAAATTCTCTGGGTGTCTTAAATGGAGGTTATATTGACCATTGTAAGAAGATAACACTTATACATTTAATACAGATTTGCAATGAAATTACTAAAATGCATTAAAAGGGAAAATAAAAAAATACAATTAATAAAAATATTTACATCTTTCAATTCTCATTTTAACTATATAAAATAGTACTGAATGCTACAATTTTATTTTTTTTACATATTCATTTCTTACAGTTTTCATAATAAACTTATGGAACCTATTTAGGGGTTGTTTTATATTACATAAATATAAGTTTTGCTGAAATAAGCCCAGCATTACATTATATTTTTCCTGCCTTTCTTCATAACGTATATCAGCTTCGAAGTGTTCAAGACTCAAGTGAAGAATTTTATAGTTCTGTAGATATTTATACGAAAATCAGTACTGCTATCTCACTTCTCAGAGAGGATCTTGTATTATAGCATTTCTGTTTCTTTTCAGCTATTCATCAGCTTTTGAGCATGCTTTGTGCAATAATGTCCTGAATACCTGCTAGTTTACATTGTATTATTTATAGCTGGATTATTGCAATCTACATTACGCAGGGCTGGTCTTGAAGACTATCAGAAACTGCAGCTGGGCCAGAATGCAGCAGCATAGTAATTCTGATACTCACAGTTTGCCCAAGTTGTGCGCTATTGTTCTGTGAGCTGCACAGTCTTTCGCTTGGATTCTAGGTGCAGTTCAAGGAGTGGTTATCACCTTTAAAATTCTACATGGCAGAGGACCAGATTATTTGTGGAACTGCATTTGCCCAAGTCTTTGGAATAGTTTCCCATCTAAGATCTGAGGCCTCTACCCTTTTAGCCATTCAGGAGGGCGTGAAGACCTAGCTGTTCCCCCCAAGCACTGGTCTAGGATGGGGCTAAGTCATGAGGCTAGTGCCTGGTTTTATTCCTGTTTGATTTGTTTTATTCATCTTTTTATTGGTTGTTGTGAGCCACCTGGGATTGCTTTGTGAGGTAGACAAGCATATAAATCCTTTTAATACATAAAATATATATTTAATATATAAATAAATTTAGTTTTAATCATTTAATTTTTAATGGGCCAACAGTATGGCAAATTTCATGCCAGTCTTAAAGGCAGACACAGGCTATATTGCGTTACATGTTCTTCAATGATTCTGGAGCTAGATAGCCTTCTGTTCTAGGAAAAACCTTCTTGATAGGTAGAGTTTGCCAAACTTTGATCTATACTTCTTACCATTGTCTCCTGGTCAAATTGCATTTCTCCTATAATTAGATACTATATATTAGGTATTATATATGACTGAGGCCAGCTGTGATTAAAACAGTTCTGGGATGTTCTGGACCTGTATTTAGAATTCTGATTAGAACCTGATTTTGAGAGTGTGTTTTGGAGCAGCTTTGGCTTTAATCCAGGACTGAAATCCGGCCAGGGGTAACAGATTAAAAGTTGCGGAGGTAAGTAGAAGAAGAAACTCTCATTATCCCTGATTCATTACCTCCAAGCAATATTCCTGTATCTTAAATTTTTCATTTAACGAATCAGTGGATTCACTAAGTTTTGTAGAAAAAGGTCCCCAACCCCTGGACCGCAGCTCACTACCGTGCCATGGCCTATTTGGAATTGGGCCACATGAATGGCTAGACAAAGCATATGCATGTATGCAGCTCAACTTGTATGAGCAGTGGGCCGGCGGGGACTTGCACAAGTCAACCTGCATGCATGCTAGCCCACTACTCACGCAAGGGCTGCGTGCATGAATGCATGCATACCAGCCCACTGTTCATGCATCTTAGTTCCTCTCCCTCCACCCCCAGCTCGGCCACCGAGCCGCAAAGATTGGGAACCACTATTTTAGAAGATGCATCTGTATTATTTTTCTATATTTTAATATAATCCAGATTAATAATATGATTCACTCTAAAATATTTTTTGAAAATCTCTGAGTAATATAATTAATAAAAAATAGGATCCAAAATGAATTAGTATGGAAAAGGAAAATATTCTCCTGTTGTATTATTTCTTCTGTAATAGCAATGAGTAAAAAGTGATACTGTAATACTACCCTGTTTCCCTGAAAATAAGACCCCCCGATAATAAGACCAATTGGTCTTTTGAGCACATGTGCTAAAATAAGCTCTCCCCAAAAATAAGCCCTCCCCCCCCAAATATTGCAACACAGCAACAGCCATAAGGTGACCACACTTTCCGAGAAAATAACGCTACCCCGAAAATAAGGCCAAGCACTTATTTCGGGGGTAAAAAGAAAATAAGAGTCTATTATTTTCACAGAAAAACAGTAAATATGAAAATGTTCTGTTTGTTCTTGTTTACAAAGAGATGGGAGGCAATATAAAGCTTTTTCTTATTATTCCAATTTTACGCTGGCAGCGATTCTGCTATAAGGGATGGAACGTATTTCTTCATGACTGTCAGCACTTTGTCTTTAATCAAAATGACCTTATACAGTATGTTGTTAAGTGCAACTGTTCTTGAACAAAAGGGATTTCCCACGCCTTTCTATTTCAGCCCCTTATGTCAATAAAAGGCACAATCAGGGAACTTTTTGAAAGGGGGAAGTTCTAATGTGAGGAGACAAACGGCAGAAAACTTTTCAGAGAAGTTTCATGCCAAATCATACAATATTTCAGAAAGTTCCTTGATCTTCAAGAACTGTTTTTAGGTTCCAAGAAGATGCCATAGAAATAGCATTAATGCCCATTGATTTTTATCTGAAAAGTATATTCATCCAATGTGTAAGTTATTTGTTGTACTTGTTGCAATTCTACTTAAAAGGAGCACAGGAGATGACTCCAAATAACTTAAAGCATATTAAGAACAAGGCATAAGATTTATAAGATATCTTTTCTAATTAAAAGAAAGCTTTTGTTATTTTTTTTAAATTCTGTTGTTACAGATTGGACATATAAACAAATTTCTCACAGATTTATTCTTTAAAAATTATTATTAATAGTTTCATTAACTTGCCCTCAGTGTCATCCACATTTTTTGTTTCACTGATGTTGGTAAAATTGGCCACCTATAGTATCTACTGCACTGTATTCCCACTGGGTAAACAAATTCCTGTAATTTAAATTTAACTAAAAGCACTTTTTTGCAGTATTGCTTTGCTCTTTAAACTATAGCATATAGATGTTTGTGTTTTAATATTTTTTTCAACATCATACTTTATTTTCTTCAGTGAGGAATTCATGACAGATTCTTTTTACTAAAAATCTAAGGTTTTCCTCATGATTTATTTGCCATCTAAATGTTCTAAAGGTTAAAGCTTTGAATTGGGGACAAATTAGCTTTCATTACATGCATTTTGACAAAATTATTTAGTTCTCTGTTTGAGCTAGATAATTCAAATCCATTTTTCCTCTCCCTTTCTCAGGATCACAGAAAAACTAATTCAAGGTGCGTATCATTTTTTTCTCCTGACAATGTGAGGATGCAGTTGTTTGCATTATTATATTAAATTGAGCAACTTACCTTTATTTAAATTGAATAGATGTTGTGGAGGGAGAACTGTAGCAGCCAACAAAGCATGGTGACCCAGCTTGTCACCCAGTGACCTGTGAGAAGGAAATAATCAACTGTGAGTAGCTGTCATCTTAACTGATTCTGACAGTTTGGCTCTGGGCACATCTGTGCTAGTTGCATGGAAAGGCCTTTGTTGTTTTCCCACTAGTGACTTTGCTGACTGCTGTAGGGGTTACTTGCTGCCCTACTCCTACTCTTCCCTCCCCTTCAGGAGGGAAAGCAGCTGCCAGTGATGGGATTGACATTTCTTTCAATGATTTACTTGGCATTTATTTAATTATAAAGTACAAGTTCATATGGGATATTAGACCTTTGCAGGGCATTCTAAGTGAAATTAGGATCCTTCTTGGATTGTACTGTTCCAGTCAAAAAATTGAATATTTTTAAAATTTCCATGGAAAATAGTGAGCTGATGGTCTCTCCATTTTATAAAAATATGTCAAATGTTTATCTCAATATTTTAATATTGTTAACTGTTTACAGTGATTAATATTCCTAAATGTCCTTTAGTCAGCTAAAGTTACCATTTTGTCTCATTGCTTTAATTATGCTTGCCTTTGCTTATTTCAATATCATAGTTTCTGTAATGGAAAGTAAATTAATTATATATAAATAAAGGTTTGTTTTCCTTTTCCTTCAGGACGCGTACATGCTAAGACTTTTTACCTGAATATATACAAAGTTCTTTTAACCTCTTTTGGTTAAAAGCACATAATAAGGTAGAAGAGCAAAAGAAAATAAATGTATCATTTGGCATGCAAACTTTGTATGTGCACTTTTCTTTATAGGAACACAAACTGTTGTTTACAATGGTTAAAACTGGATTACACTCATTAGTTAAGGAGATTTGCATTCATGTGATCTCTTCTACTTATTACCACAGATGCCTCCTGGATCTGCTTTAGAGATCCTCCAAGCTTTCAGAACAGATGTGGGGGGAGGACTGAAGGGGAAGGGAAATCTGTTAGACCAGCATTTTATTTTTATTGGCAGATAGCCAGTATTGGATGCAACCCAGTCTTAATTGCTCTTCCTTAGTGATAATTTGTTCTGGAATAAAGCAGATGTTTTTCTTCCTTCATGGAATAAAATAAATCTGGGGCTGTAATGAGAGAAAAAGTATGACCATGATTCTTTGTTTGCAGACATACTGTAATCTTTCATGCCAATTTTGAGAAAAATATGAATAATTTGACCATAAGTACTGTTTATGATATAAATGATGGAATGGAGCAATCCATTTATCAGTAATATATGTATTATCCACTTATGAAAATGACAATTTTGTAAAAGCTAACATTCTTCTTACAGAAATGTCTAAGGAATAAAGTAGATAAGATTTTATATTTAAATAGAAAAAAGGGAGGGTTTTCTTAATTTCAAGTAGAATATAAATATTTTACATAAATAAATGCACACTTTATTATTGAAAGATCTTTTTTCAGTTTGTCAATGATCCTATTCCAGTTCATACTATCCTAAGGGAGAATGAAACCTTATTAGTTTTGGGAGATCTCTCAAATGTTTCAGGTTTATTAACCACAGTAATCCTAAATAGATGCTAACTGGGGACTGGAACAACTATGCTATGTCTGCTATGCCATCCTGGTGTCATTCCTTAGGTACATGGCCTATTCTAGAATATAATCTAGATAAAATGGGATTATCATTTTGCTGTGGCAGCAGATTCTATAAGTATCCACACCATCCCTTATGCTTTTAATATTTACATTAAGCTTATGAGAAAGTTATCTTGTGATTGGGCCTGAGATAGCAATATGTGAATGACATTGAGTTCTAATTTTTTTCGCTACATCAAGTTCAGTCCTAGGATGTTGTTACCAGTGCTAATAGATGAGTGATGACTCAGTCAGGATCCAGATTTCGGAGTGAGACTGTTTGGTTCAACTGTCTGCATGAATTATAGTCAACTTGTTGGAAGAAGATTGCCCTCCTTTTATAACATCAGAATCATAGCTTTGCTCTTGATACCACACTCTTTTAGAGGTACAGGTTTTCTCAGTAGTTCATTGCACTTTTTAGCAATATCGGCTGATATACCAGTTTCGAACATTCAATTATTCACGTTTTGGTAACTCCCTATTTTGGTTATTGCAGTCATTGTAAGCGGAGGTGGTTTGGAAATATTATATAATCCAGAACAGACAGTCAAGTTGTTAATCAGAGCTTTAGCCTTATTATAATATTTCACATATATTTTACTTCCAATTAATTTCACCATTGTAAAGGTAGGAAAAATGACCTTTGGAAACAGGAAGGAGAGTCACAGATGGGACAACCAGCATGTAAAAGGTATCTCAGGCCACAGAAGGGGGGTGACCAGTTTGTAATAAGTG
This sequence comes from Thamnophis elegans, assembly GCF_009769535.1. Taxonomy (NCBI): domain Eukaryota; kingdom Metazoa; phylum Chordata; class Lepidosauria; order Squamata; family Natricidae; genus Thamnophis; species Thamnophis elegans. The sequence goes on from NC_045541.1 coordinate 92,570,975, forward strand.
AATAAGTGTTAGGCAGAAAATAAGAAGGAAAGTGGAAAATTGGATTTTATTTCCTAAGAGGTGGGAAAGAGAGACATATTTTTCATGAAAAAAAAATGCAATCAATAGCTCTGCAAAGTTTGAAAATAGTGGATAAACAGCCCCTTTATGTTCCCAAAGAGAAATCTGCATATATTGAGAGGGGCCTATTCAGAAAGAAGCTGCTTCATTTATGCTCATCAATGGTGTAACTACCATTGAGTAACCTTGCCAGTGATTGCTTAGCATATTGGCACATCATCCTACATCCAACTGGCTTCATGTTCTCCCTGCAGCTCTTCATGGTGACACAAAGCCCAAATCTATGGAGCCTGTTCCAGGCAGAGTGGGAAATTAAATGGGTCTTTGATGTGCACCATAACACAGAAGGACAGCAGATATTCCATTGCAGTGAACGCTCCTGGAAAAACTTTGCAAGATACCAGAATGTATATCATATGCATTAGACTAACGCTTGGAATGTTGGATTGCAGTCACTAAAACAAGCAAAATAAAGTGCTTCTCTAGAGTACTCTCAAAAATTTGTAAGATGTCAGAAGTTATTATAATATCATGTATAATAGACATTGTACTAAATCTAGATTGTTGGATACCAGATTACCTGATAAAGTGGGAAGAATGCAGAGAAGACTAAAGTTAGGGACTTTATAAGAAATTTTCTAAAATGAAATTAAATTCCAACATGGGAAGACTCAAGTTCAGGTTTACCCCAGCCATGAAATTTACTCAATGACTTTCAGCTACTCAGTCTATCTCAGCCCAGCCCATTTCCTTGACTTCTTTTTGGAGGGGTGAAAATGAAAAGATCAAGAACTAGCTATATATTTGCAGGGTAAAAGCATCATGCCATTGTATCACAAGCTCTATTCTCTTGTACATGTGTGTGACATCACCTCACAGATAGCTTGCTTCACAGTTGTGCAACACTAATCTTATAATTTGACCTCTCTTGACCCCCTCCCCTTTCATATGCCTCTGACTATATACTTCATTGAACTCCTAGGGGAAAAAGAGGATATAAATATAATTAATAAAAAGAAATGGTCTTTCTTTAATAATTGGTAGAAGAAATATGTATTTTTTTTTAAAAAAATGTATCTTATTGGCCTTTGTCCCAGATTTATAAGTACTTGTTAACTTAAATTGAACTTTGTTGCTGCCTGCCAGCTTGCACTCAGCATGTGAATGTGTTTGCACAGGCATGTGCACAGGTGGATGTGTGCACGCTCAGCAAATATACCTCCAACCCTGATGGCTCACAGTGGAAAGGTTCTAGCCTGTAGCGAAGCTATTTGGAGAGAACAAAATGCATTCACATACAAGCAGCCACTAACAAGTTCCGAACAAATGTAACCATCTTTTTTCTTTTGCTATTATAATGTCCTTGTTTTGTTTCATTCTGATTTGCAGGGATAATAATAATGTGACTGATGTATGTATTCCTAGAAGAAGTAACTTTTTCAAGAGCATATTGCTAGTTCTGGCTCCATTTATTAATGGAATGGAGAGGAAATTCTTAATAGGACCCAGATTGTTGGGGGCAATATGCTGACTCTCTGTAAACCGCTTAGAGAGGCCTGAAAGGCCTATGAAGCGGTATATAAGTCTACTGCTATTGCTATTGCTATTGCTAATAATCCCTACAGTCCTTGGACTCTTTCCAACTGGGTTACAGTTTTATAGGAATAAAAATGTAACCAATGGATTGAAGAAGGAATACAGTACTCCTTCATAGCAATAAATAACAAATATGGAATTAGAAATGGAATATTTCTGATAAATGACTTTGTTCTTTAAAGGTCTATTAAAATAGTAATTTTAATAGTAATTAAATTAATAATATTTTTTTCTTAGCCATCTTAAATGTACATGATGTTGACTTAATATTGTTAAATTTAAAATTAATATATTTATTTCATTCTGCTTTTCTGTTGCCCTAAATAAAATCTCTGCAAAGCATAACTGACAAAATGTAAAACAATATTTACATAAAACCATTAAAAGGGAATGGTTCTACCAGTCCTGAAGAAGAACTGGTCCACCACCTTTTCAAAAAACCTTTGCTACGTCCAATGGAGTTGGACAATTTTCACCCACAATAGTAACAGCAATAGCACTTAGACTTGTATACCACTTCTTAATGCTTTATAGCTCTCTTTAAGTGGTTTACAGAGTCAGTATCTTGCCCCCAACAATCTGTTTAACATGTGGTTAAAGCTGCATCCATCAACACAGAATTAAGTACCATTAGTAGGCTACTGAATCAGCTGTATATTTCTGTTGTTAGCCAGGAAAATGATGCTGTCTCTGTCTTTTCTCAGTATCTGGAGGCTTTAGATGTTAGGGTAAAAATAGACTTCAACTTAAAGTAACACTGGCAAGACAGGGTCTTAGTGCAATTTGTAGTCCTCCTGAATCAACAACTCCTGCTTGAGAAGTTGACAAGCAACTAGAACCTGGAAGGCTTTTGCACAGTTCCATCTTCTGTGCCAATTGTACTGTTTTTTGAATATGTAGACTAGACCAGGAAATCAACACAGGAAGGCTAAAACTATTTTTATGAGAATGGCTATCATAACAGAATGCATGTAGTCCTTGATTTACAACCATTCATTTAGTTCACAGTTATAATGAGAATGAAAAAAATGACATGACTGTTTTTCACCTGTATGACAGCATTCCCACAGTCATGTGATCAACATTTGGGTGCTTGGGCATATTTATGCAATGCCCTGGGATCATGTGATCACCTTTTGTGTCCTTCTGATAAATAAAGTCAGTAGGGAAGCTAAAATCATTTAACAAGTATGTTACTAACTTAACAACTGCAATGATTCACTTAACAATTATGGCAAGTAAAGTCAAAAAATGGAGCAGAATTCACTTTACCTGTCTTGCTTAGCAATGGAAATTTTGGGCTCAATTGTGGTAATAGGTCGAGGACTACCTGTATTTCAAGTCTGATCACACCATACCTCCTCCTTTTTTTTATTTCAGTAAATTAGAGAGGTGTCTGCCTGAGCTGCTTCCAAATATTATCTTGTTGTTTTGGACTTAAAAACATAGTTTGACCTGGGTAGTGGTTATATTTTCCATCAAGATCATTTTTCTTACTTTTGACAAGAGGTTGTGGTCATAGTCATTCATACTTTTATCGCCTCTTAATTGGATTGTGCTGATGAATCTGGAAGTTGGAATCTTGTCCAGAATGCAGTCTACAAGTTGTAATGGGTGCATCTTGTGCTATACTCAGAAAGATTCACAACTCCCCAAGTTGTGAATACTCCCAGTAGGCTTCTGGTTGCAATTCAATGTGCTGGTTATCATTAATAGAGGTCTACATGGTATAGGCCTGGGTTACTTTGGGGATGACCTATCCTTGATTATTTTTGCCTACCCTACTCAGGTGGCATTCTCAGATCCTCTGTCTAAATCAGTGTCATCTAAAAGACCTAAGAGATTGGCTTTCAGTTTTGCTGCTCTTGCCTGTTGGAATGAGCTTTTCTGAAGGTTTGGATAATGTTGAACTCTTTGCCTTTTATAGAGACATAAAGACCTGAATTAGTTCAGGAAGGTATTTGTGCCTATTCTGCTGAGTGAATACTTGTTCTGCCCACTGGGCTGTACATATTTATACCATTGTGGTTTGTTATATTGGTTTTATATTATTTTTTGTTTAGTGCTAACTGTTCTTGATTTGTATTGATGCATAAAATAACTAATTAGAAATTAGAAAATATTACACATTTCTTAAATTAAATATTGTGAAAAGAACACATAACCTTAATCTGTAACATATGGTAACAGCATCCAAATTAAGACCCAAAAGCCAGCTAAAAGATTATTTCCACTTTTCTCTTAAACGCTAACAGTGAAAGAACCAAAGTTTTTCATAAGAGTGGGGATCTTCAACATGCATTTGTGTATTGTGTATTTGACATACTGGATGGGCTGGGCATTGTCTACTGGGAGCAGATAGTCCCAAAGGACATCTGGTCTCAAGCCATGAAGGACATTCTATGTAATGCCTAGAACTTCAATTTTTTAAATAGAGTTTAGAAATTTCATTTTGTATCACTCAGAATTAGTAGATTGGCGGTGACTACAAGCCTGAAAATAAAATAAAATAATAATATAGTATATAAAAAGCACTTGTAAATCTATAGAAAAAGTGTGCAATTATCAAAGAAGAGGAACAATTCTGCTTAATTGGATTTAGCCAGTCAGCACATGGGCAAGTAAATTGAATTGACATTTTTGAATAATCTTTAAAGCAAGCCCCAGCAACAGCATATTATAATAGTCAAACTGCGAGGTGATTAGAGCCCAAATTACTGTAGCCAAACTATCTGGCGCCAAGCACAACTGTATCTGGTGTACCATCCAAACCTGGGCAAAGGTTTAACTAGCCACCCCACTATATGGTTCATACAAAATATAGCTCATATAATTAATCTATTAAGTTTGAGATAATATGCTATGCCACCTCTAACTTGAAATAAAAATTAATTATTGAACTATACCTAATTATGAATTTAATTAATTGTTATTTCTCAATTAAATATTTGAATTAAAATGCAAAGTAAATATCAGTCAGCCCTCTCAGGTAAGCCAGATAAACCAGACAGGAAGCATGACCAGATGAGCTCATTGTACTTTATTGTAAGACTGTATTAACAGATTTTTTCCAGTCTTAAAATACGAACCTCCTGCCATCACTTTTAATAGTCTGATCCATTAGGGCAGGTCCTTCCTAAATTTCTTTCTCTAACTATTAAGCCACTGAAGAGTCCCCTCTTTCTTGTCTGATTGTTTTCAGGCAGCATCTCTTCCCCTGTCCCTTAAGGTCATTTTCACATACCATTACAGAATACTAATATTTAACAAAAATTATATGAGATATACTAGGATACCAAATAGATTTGATGATGCAGAGAAACCTAACTTTCACACTTAATTTTTTAAGTGTAACTTCTTCTTGGTAATAAACTATAATCTTGTTTTCTTAAGCTTATAAAACCCCTGGTAAAAATAACTACATTTAGCACAGTTTCCTATCTCAGAGGGGGAAATTTCTAGATTATTATTTTGTTTCCCCTCCTTGTAAATATATCTAATAAGCTGGCCTTCGAGTAATATCAATAAGACAATGAGGGCTTGATGGGAGTTAAATATCTCTAAACCTATGAATTGATCCGTAGGAGCCGTTTTCCACATGAGTGGCAGATTCACCAAGGCATACATCCGCAAAGAGAGGAGGTCAGGGTGTGAAGGAGGAGCAGGCTTGGCACTATCTTCCTGCACTCTCTTACTGACAGTGTCTTGCTTTGGCAAAGGAAGTGAAGCGCATAAACCATGCTCAGTGGCATTTCCAAATGCATCTCAGCTGGGGACTTGTGCTTTATTGCATCAGCAACACACATTGAGGAGGTGGGGGTGGGGAGGAAAGACATAATTTTGTCAAAGTAGTAGATCACAATCTCCCCTCCTCCTTCAAAATCACCAGCACCACACACTAATAGCTCTAATAGATTCAGATTTTTATGCATATTTCAGTCACAGCAGTATTTCTAATGCATATGTGAAAGGGTTCTAATTTATGTCCACCAACTGTGTAGTGCCTTTCTTTTGGGTAATGTCATCATCCTAATGGTGTTTCTATTATACTCAAAGGTAGTAAATGAGGCTTATTGCAGGAAGGTAATTGATTTTTACTGAATGAAAATGTAAATAGCCATACGAAATCCTGTGAAAGACAAGCAGCCTGAAATTGTCAAAGAAATGAGCCACATACATAACTTATTGGTCCTTATATTTGTAAGAATGCCTGCTCTTCCCTCCCCAGTCAGCAAAAAGCTAATAATAACATAATTCATTTCATTTTCATTTTACAAAAGCAATATAATGGGAGGATAGAGATTATTTTGTGTTTGCTATGTTCACAGTTTGATTTATAAAATACGTATTAATTGTGTTCTGAAAGAGTAGTTCATTTTGTTAGGTTCCTCTCAATTTGGAAAGTCTGTAAATAATATTTTTGAAAGAGAGGTATTAGAATTTTTCTTCCCTGACATCTCTATACTTTAATATAATAATCTAATAAATCTGTCCCCTAATTTGGGAAACTGGGCCTTTCTTGCTTTAGAATGATCACTGGGCATGAGAAGATTTGTTCAAACGTCAGAACTGATGTGGAATGGATGAATTACTGTTAACAGAACACATGCATTTCTCATGCTAAACTGCAGGAATCATCCATCCATTTGTAGAACTGTTTTAGATCAGGAACTAGAAACAGCTGTGATTCAGAATTGTACTCTTACAAGTTTTAGTATTTTGTCTAAATTATTAGCATTCTTGTAGTATACCTTGTCTTAATATGATCATGGTTGTTATACATATGCTTTATATAGTGATATCCAGAAGTTTTGAAAGTTGCTTTTGCTTTGTGTGGGAATGTGAATTATGTATCCACAAATTAACAAGGAAATTCAAATACAATCTCTATAAATCATCTGTACTTCAGTCATGCAGAATTAACCAATAAGGACAGTCTTAAGATCATATTCAGAACATTGAGAGCAGAAGCGAGAGTTGCATTGGTAAAACCAACCCAAAAGTGTAGCATTCTTTTAACCTAAGAGAAAGCAAAGTTGAGAGCTGAAAAAGTATATTAGGGTCAAATATAGCCACAACTAAAGAATTATGATAAATGAAGAGTTTAGTCATAGATTGAATTGAAATACACCTTAGACATAATCTAGTCCAAATTTTTGTTCGGTGCAGCAATATTTTATTACATCATCTCTTATAGGTGGTCAACCCGCCTTTGTTTAAGTGTTTCCAGTAAAGGAGAGTTGGCTTCCACCTCAGACAGTCTCTTCCACTGATAAATGTTGCTATTAACATTTTTAATGTCCAACCAAAATCTACTTCACTGTAATATACAGTAAACCCCTTTTTTCTTGTTTTGAAACAACTCTGAATAAAGCTACTTGAAAACAGCTACTATGTGTCTTACTGCTGTTTTCTTTCTTGTAGACTAAACATCTCCAGTTCTTCCAATTACTTTTTGCATATAAAAGCATAAGAGCAACCTGGCACAGTGGGTAGAATGCAAAATTGCAGGCTAACTCTGCCCACAAATAGGAGTTCAAGCTTGACCAGCTCAAGGATGACTCAGCCTTCCATCCTTCTGAGGTTGGTAAAATGAGGGCCCAGAATGTTGGGGGAATATGCTGACTTTGTGAACCTCTGAGAAAGTGCTGTAAAGGAATGGTATATAAGTGTAAGTGCTATTGCTATATGTTTCATTCTGAGCTGTTTCTCATCTTCTTCTTGGGACAAACTCATTTTTAAAGTTTGCCCTAAAATGGGGTGCCCAGAATCAGATACAGTATTCAAAGAACTGTTCTCTTAAATATTTCGGTCAGACTAAAGATAGATCAGAGATTCAGGATTTATTGGTCAGGATAAATATAGATTTAATCTGTTTGATAAAGAATTGAATCCCTCTTCTTTGAAAATCAGTCTACAGTTTAGAATTCATTCATTATTCTTAGAACTGAATATTCAGGTACCAAAGATTGATGAGAGTACTTTCATTTATGTTTGTTTATTTGTTTATACAATTTGTTTTATTACTATGCCAGTAAATTATTAATAAAATTGATACATTTGAAAATGAGTGTTTTAAAATTTCAATACATAAGCAGTTTTAGTTAGCCAGTAAATGAAAAAGGTGCATCATAACATCATGACACATTTTTCATTAGCCCCTGTTCTTTTATGAACATCATATTTTTTCAACAAATCTGACAGAAAATATTCACTGTACTGCAAACTGATTAGATTTCAGTATTGATGTACCATTACCTGTGCAAAATATACCTTATCTAGGCTGATCTTAAAAATATTTAATGTGAAAAGTGTATGCTGGTAATATTTATATTTCAATGAACAGCAGTGTAATAGAACTAAGTGATCAATTATACTGTATGTTCTTCTTTATAATGTACTAGCTTTAAAGTCTACAAAATTAACTCACGTTAATTTATTTTTAGTTCTGTTTCTGGTGTTTTATTATCAGGACAGCGTGTGGATTAATATATTTATCTGGGAAGAATTGTCACATAAATATCTCAGTACTAATATTGCCCCTTGCTTTAAAGCATTACAATGTTGGTATAATGATATTGTGCAGCTTTCGAGAACAAAGTTTTTCACATCTGCACCTTTATTAGGGAAAGGAATTATCGGGAGGAGGATAAAGGCTGTGTTTGACCTTTTCCTCCATTCTCCGCCCCTTATATAGAAGACCCATAATATTGACTCATTAGTATTCATAAGAAGTCATCAAAGTGAGATGATTTTCCTTAGAATAAATATGAATTAGAAATACACAGTACTGATACTATGACCCCAAGTAAATGAGTTTCTTCTTGCTTTAAAAAATATGTAAGTTGCTATGTTTGAAATTATTCATTACTATAGAATTATGATTATATTTTTCAGACAAATGTCTGTTTCAGTTTCCACATATAATTTTAAAAAGTAAATAAAGGTTACATTGAGGATGTTAGAGGTCCTGCACATATTATAAAAGATAAAGTAGATAGTAGAGAAAACTGATGCATACTTTAACACTTAAATAAGGAATTTGCAAATATTTTTGTATTTTTTAAAAAATACAGTGATTATAACTTGTTCTGTTTAAAAAATAAACACAAAATATGAAAACATTTTTATGCTGATATAATCTTCTGCTGTGAATACATATAGACTCTAACAATGGTGAAAGTAGTTGAAGTGAGTAAATAAGTAATAAAAAGCACATCAATGTACTTAAAATGAGACAGCCAGATGGCAGAGAATTGCAGTTCTTGCTGTAATTTTATCAAAATTACTATTGTCATGGCATGTTAGTTTTCATAAGAATTTGTACAGTCACTGATCTTATACAGACAAATTAATTTCAGGTTCTCTCATGTGTAGTCACATAACAGCTACACTTGAGCACGCACAAAAGAAAATTAAATAATCATAGTCGCATAAACTTGAAATGCAGCACAATTTTTAAGTTTATTATTCCATAACATCTCACTGTAAATGTTCAGTTCTCTTGTACAAAACTCAGTTTGATCTATAAAGGTATTCTCATTATATGGATTCTGCTGCATTTGATCTTCATTATAAAACTATAAAGCATTGTTTAATATAGAGAGGCTTTGGAAAGTATATGATTTTAAAGGCGGCTTAAGAGTTGTACTGTTCATAAAATTTAACACTTATCTTCTCTCAAACAATTGAAATTAATTATATGAATCTAAGCCAGTTGGACCATTTAAATTTCTGACATATATGATTATATGTCTTTTGATATAAAGATGATTTGACAGTATGAAATTTTTTAAAAAAATCTGATAGGAAATGTACATTTCCTCCTCCACCATCACTTTTACTAGTCCTTCTCCTTCCAATTCTTTGAAGCTGATATTGGAATTTTTCACATCTTATTCGGGAATGAGACAACCTTGGTCACTATGGTTCTGCTGAAACTTTATGTGATGTTCAGTTCTACCCATGAAGAATCCTTTGATATTTTTCATGTACAGGATTTAAAACTAGTCTTATTTGATCTGATAGTCATAGATAGTGGCTAATGTTCAGCATCTTGGCACTGTTGGGCATTTACATGTATTTACTCAGCATTCAATTTTATGTGCATGCTTCTTAATTTCTACATGAATCTGTTTTCAAATGCCACAAGACTTTGGGGGTTGGTCATGTTCTAATTGTGTGTGTGTGTGTGTGTGTGTGTGTGTGTATCTGTTTCAAGAAAAAAATTGTTAGTATCATAAAACTTCAGTCTAGATGGCCATTACTCAGTTGACTTTATAGACTAGATCTCATACTCTGGAAATAAACTGTCCCACATCATGTGAAGTAGGTATATACTATTCTGAGCTTTCCATCATTCTTGAGAAAATAGCCTTCATTTTTACAAGGAGGATTTCTTCTATAGCACTATTGCCTTGAGGATTGTGTTGTGTGCAATATTTATTATTTGAGAAAGTAACCAGGGTTTAACATTTCCCTTCCAGGCAGTTAACTATCACAAATTTTTCTAGAGGAATTCTATACAAGCAGGTTCAGCAAGCTCCTGCCACAATATAAGGGTGGGAGTGCTGTGTAAGACTTATTCTTTTATTCAGTCACTTCAGGATCAATTCACAAGATTATCTGTCAATAACAGCATCTTTGCATTTTGTAAACTCCTGTGTAGGTAATCAATTAACCTTCAGGAACTTCTCTAATGACTTTTGCCTTCACAATACATGTCTAAAATATTGAAGTCATTGCTTCATTATTAGTTCTTCCAGTGATATGTCTGGTTGGTTTTTTTCTTTTATATTGAATGATTTGTACTTCTAAAATTATGTACTCAATTTTCTCCAGTTTAAAGGCATGAAGTTTTCTTCATTTGGAAACTTTGATGACTGGAATGTGGATTTAAGGAAAGAGGATTTTGAAGTTTCTGGAAACAATGAAAATAGATATATTATAGATTACAACTGAAGAGTGCAGATTTATGTTAATAGGAATGGTGAGAAAGGGTCTTTGGTGAAATGATAAAACAAAAAAAGGTTGTGGATTTTAAACAATACACATTTGACAACATTCATTGCAAAAGAATGATTAGAGATGCATATTATTTAATGTGTATATAAAGAAAAATAACAATACAATGTAATTGAGGAAAATAAAGAACTGTTAAGATGGAGAAGGAAAATAGATTTTGATGGAAGGAAAAAATGGAAGTATGTAAAAAGGGCTAAACAAGAAGTCCCCAACAAAGTAAACAGAATTAAAAATATGTAATAAAGTGATCCGGAATGCAACTGAATTGGAAGGAGTGGTTGAAAATTTTTACAAGAATCATACTAATATGAAAGTATTCTCCAGAAAAAAGGACAAAACATTTTTAAAGTGTGCTTTGGAAGTTGTTTGTCACAAGAAAAGACAGTAATCAAGACTCAGGAAGTGAAGTTTAGTTTTATATCAAGCAAGAGGTATGAAAGCCTGATTTTTTGCTTTTAAACAAAAAAGTTTGTTTGGAATATATGGGAAAATATTCTTCTTTGGGAGGAAAACATTATTAAATTTTATTAATCAAGATAAAGTGTATATTGAACAAAATAAGCTTAAATTATGAAATGTTTTATAGAAATATGAAGTTGAATATTGTTGTTAAATAGGAGTGATATATCATACATAGAATTAAAGTATGAATAAAATAGGTAAAATATTTCGCAAATGATTCTACCTTGACCAGGGAATACGACAAGGATCTGTGATGTTGTCTTGGTTGTTTATGAATAAATATATACGGTTTAGAGATGTGTTGGATAGCGTAAGAATGTGTTTTTAAATAAGTATTTTAATAATTTCCAGCAAATATTACAGAAATAGTATGATGAAATAAAGGTATAGATCTGAAAATAAAAATAACAAGATAAATGGAGTAGATGATTGTAAGTTATAGATAAATGCCCAAAACAAACAAGAGCAAGCAGGTAAATTAATGTATCTTGGCAGAATTTTTAGTAAACATAGAGAAATGAATGAAGACATTATAAAACATGCCATCCATAAAAGAGAGGGAGTAGGTGGGAGAAGAAGTTCTGAGACTTGATGGGGAAAGTGTTGTGCCTCAGACAATATCATTGTCTATTGTGAGAAGTGAATGAAATGTTTTAAAAAGATGATTCCTAAGCTATTTTTTCTCATTTTGCTTTATAGTTGTGAGAATTGGGTGCATCAAAAGAATATTCATGATTGGTGAAATCATGGGGAGCTGTGGAGAGATGGGATAAGGGAGATAATGGCCATTTTTTGTGTGCTTGGTTACAATCATGCCTCATTGCCACCAGTTTTTCTTAGTCCTGTTCTGTTGTGCAGTAGTAATCTTTCTCCTTTCATTTGGTTTGGAAAAAAAATGAAAGAAGGTGTCAGTGCTTGTGTGTGCATATGGAGAATAGCAGGCTATGGACATGTTGCAAAGCAGCTGTGTGAGCTTTGAAAAATACAGCTTTTTAACAGTTCAAAAAGAGGCATTTCATACACACTTGCAAAGTATCATTTTTGAACCTCTCTATTCTGCAAAGTGAATATCTAATAAACAGTAATAAACAATAAACAGAAAAAATGCTGATGAGAGAAGAGCCATCAAGACGTTCTGTGCCAGAACTTTTGAGTCCTGATTGACTCCAAGACTCTCCACTTTGTACTCCGAGACTCCACTTTGGGCATTGGAGCCAAAGTGGAGAGGTAGACTAGTGAATCAATTTCATGCCAGCATTGCTAGAGTGGCCAGAGCTCCAGTGAGCCAACAGAACCAGGTCCTGTCACAGAAGTCAGTGAGGAACCATAGGCGTGACTGGAGGTTATGTGGATGCTAGGCTGGCATTGCAACCCTGCTGGGGCTTGCGAACCACAGATTGAGCACCATTGCATTATAGAAATATCCTTGGCTTTTATCTCCAAGAGTTCAGGAAATTTCTTAAGACTTGGTTCTTCTGCGGAGCATGTGATGAGGATGCAAGTGGAGTCTCTGTCAAGCTTTTTCCTCTGATCCTGGGATGTTGTTAAAATGTGGGTAATCATGATATTTTAGTTCTACTTTTTAAAACTCATGTATTGTATATATTGTAAGACCACAGAATTTTTTAGGAGTTAAGTAACCTTATCAAATCTTATGAATAATTAAATTTGCCTTCAAGATAAGAAAAAATAATAAAATATAAATACTGATTGTCTAAATATTTAAATATTGATATTTTGTAAAGTTTTATTTTCCAAAGTTTGACCAAATCTAATGTCAATTTTTTATCTCCCTTTTTCAATCTGGGTGTTTTTTTTTTGTAATCTTTTTTAAGAATATGTGGATTGTAAATGAAGCATCTAAAATTTCTACTCCTAATAAAATCTCTTTAATATAAACATTTCTCAATTAGTTTGGTTTACTTTGCAACAGAAATAAATCATTTTGATGCTATTAAATACTATTAATCTTAATATAATGTATTCAAGGTGTGGGTCTTTAAATATTATCCAGACTTTAAAAAAAATAGTAGCCATTCACTGAAAGCTTTTGCAATTGCAAATTTATATAGTTGGTGTTTGTGATAATAATGAGATAATAATGAGAAAGGATCTGGTCAGGTTGCCTAATGGTTTGGACTAACTGGATAATTCTGCAGAAGTAGTCTGAGTAAATTTATTTTATCTTTATTTCTTTGTTTTATCTGTTTATCTACGGCCTCAGTTCCTGATTGCTGCCTCATGATATCAAGGCATGTTGCTGAAAGGGATAACTAAAAATGCCAGAGCTGAATGCCAAGTGTATATATTCCCACCAGAGTCATCCAAGGTATAAAGATCAATTGCCTAGCTCAGAATTCCCCAACGTTTCCAGTTTTCCAGACTGGTGGGGGGGGGAGGGGATGGTTCTGTGTGAGTGGCCAGCAAGCACATTGACTTGCCGCTCAAGCAAATGGAATGCGTATGGACGTGCTTGCCCACTGCTCACGCAAGTGGGGATGTGTGTACATGCACGTGCTTGCCTGCCGTTTCCGCAGCCTGGTTGCAAACACCTCACAATCCACTAAGGGGCCACATCCCAGAGGTTGGGAACTGGCCAGCCAATGAGATTTTCAACTTCTGTAAAACCTTTCCTTTTCTATTGTTTAGGGGGTTTTTCCTTGTAAAGGAGGCACTCAGTGATGGTTAATAACTATGACTTTTCTCATTATGCTCTGTGCTTCTGAAATTTTCACAATAATATTATTTTATTTATGTATTTATTCTTCTAAACCACCATCTCTCTCAAAGACGGACTCTCGATGTCAAAAGCCTCCAAGTAACCTAGAAATTCATACTTCTACTGACTTTATCTCATCTCAATCCAATTCTGGGATAAGCTGATTACCAAAGTTTTTTCTTTTCTCAACTGAAAATTTTAAAACAGAGTCTTGGATATTAGTGCTCAAACTGACATTGAATTATTAGCAAACAGTGACGTGCGGTGAGGGTTACCGTTGGTGAGGCAAGACCGCAGGAGCGGCGAGAAGCAACGTCCCCGCTGCTGTGTCCGACAGGTGTCTTGCGTTTATGGCAGACATAAACACGAGATGCCTGTCGGACACAGTGGCGGGGGTGTTGCTTCTCGCTGCCGTCGTGCTCCACCGCCTTGTCCCCCTGCCTTGCCCCCTCCTCCTCCAACGAACAATCCTGCTGCCCCGGCCTGCAGCCAGCCCACCCACCCACCCTCTCCTCCTCCTCCTCCTCCTCCTCCTCCCCGCTCGGTGCTGGGCTGGCTGCAGGCCGGGGCAGCAGGATTGTTCGTCGGAGGAGGCGGGGGGGCAAGGCGGTAGAGCGCGACGGCGGCGAGAAGCATCTCAGATGAAGCCGGGACACCTGGAAGGCAAGCCGGCACTTAAAGGCATGCCGGCACATGGCGGCCGAGCTCTAAAGTGCCGGCATGCCTTTAAGTACTGCATTCTCTTTTATCTCTTTTATTCCAGAATTAGAGCCTGTATTTTATTTTTTTATTTTTTTAATACAGTCATAAGATAAATCAATATATTATATTTGTCTTTCAATTTCATACACAAAAGTGATAAATTTAGTCTTTATGGGGATTCTCAGTCACTCAGGTCATGGTTGTCCCAAAGGTGCTTTTTCAGGAGGCAGCTAGACTTTCTTGTTTTGCTTTGTTTTGCTTTGTTTTGCTTCTTCAACTCTGACTGGATGGTGGGGAATGGAAGGATTTATATTCATTCCCAATAGCCTGTGCCTGTCTTTAATAGTGAAGGACACAGGGCAGAAAACATCCTGCAGCCAAGAAGGCTCCACATACATTTGCACTACTCAGGTGATGCTGAGGACACAGATAAACCTCCAATGGCCTCAATGACTCTCTAAAAGAATGCAAATGACCAGATCTCTGCAAGGAATATAAGTCCTTCCATTCTCCACCATCCAGTCAGAGCTGAAGAAGCTTCTTGAATGAGAAGCAAAATGTCTTCAAAGGAAAAAAAAAGCCAGTTGCCTCCTGAAAAAGCACCTTTGGGATAAATCTAGTCTTGTTGCATACCCACTCTTGAAACCTGACTGAAAAGGATCCAAATAATCTTGTTTCTTCCAGGGTTCTTCACCTACTCCATTGCTACTTTCTCAAATTCCCTTTTTTTTTAAAAGTTTTTTTTAATTTTAATTAAACAAAAACACAAAAAAGAATCATCCTTCATTACATCTTGTAGAAAGCGTGTTGATTGCTTATAGATAACTTTCATGCATTTCTTCCACAGTCATTACTTGTAGTTCATATTAGATTATACACTTTAAATCAAAAATCTTTGTATATCTTACTATCGATGTACCACAATTCTCATTTGACTACAATTATTTGAACGTGCTTTTACCTCAAATAATTCATACTTAAAGACACAACCACGTAATGGTGTTCATTAGCTATTTCAAAAATCCTCCAATAATATTACACCTTTGTGACATGTTCTAAGTAAAAGTCAATTAATAAAATTTCTAAACCCTTTTCCCTTTTTTTCCCAACTCGCTGTTTAGAGTTTGTATCCAAATTTCTTTTGCCAAAACCAGAGCGAGCATGCATGCATGCATGCATAAACAATATCCATTGACATTTCCTTGTTGTTATTATAGTTGGCTAAAAATTATTTACTATTTATATCCAACCTCCTCTCATCAAACCCAAAGAACATTACACCTTTGTGACAAGATCTGAATAAAAATTGGTTAATAAAATGTATAGGTCTTTTTCCCAGATTGCAATTTGCAATTTATATCCAAATTTCTTTTACTAGTTTGCCAGTACATGTATATATCATTAAGCTGTATCCATTATCATTTCATTATTGCTATTATAATTAATTATTTGTGAACAAATAAACATTTAATAACAATCTAAAACAATCTAAAAATTACTAAATTCCTACTTATTGATCACCAAAATTAACTAATTTTTTATTATCAACTTTCATTGTCAACCTGTATCTTTCCAGTAACAAAGCAGTCTTATCTCTCTTGACAATTGTAGTGTCAGTCTTCTTTTTATCTCCTTTATAAGGTTTTTATAGACTTCTCTCCACACTTTGTTGCTTGAAGGATCTCTCAAGTAATCTCGTTGCCCTCCATCTACTATTAAAATTAGCTTGTCTTTGGTTGTTAATCGTGCTTTTGAAAAAAAAAATCTCTTCTTAAATCCATCATCATTTCTCTTTTTCTTCTTTTGTACATTGGAACCTGAGGTAGACTTCCAGTTCGTTGAATTCCCTTTTCCATATTCCCTTCTTTCCACTTTCACCCACATTTGCTCCATTAATAAAATCATCTATTGCCTTGTCTTTATCTTCTATGTCTCCATTCTCCTCTTTAATTTTGGGGGCTCCAACCCCTTCATCTTTTGCTGTGAGGAACACTAGTTTTTCCAACTTCATCTCAATTCTCCCATATCCTTCCAGTAGATTTTGAATTCCAGCTGTGATATTTTGAAATTTTAAAGTTTCCTCATCTGAGTATTGATCCATGTTTCCAAAAAAGAAGGAGGAAAAAGAAAAACTAATAACCACTGCCACCCTAGCCTTCCAGGCCTCTTTTATTTATTTTTTACTTTAGATTGACTTAAACAGAAGTTATTTTATGCTCTTCAAAGGAGAAGGGTTCTGGTTTTTTTCCCTTTCTCTCCCCTGCCAAAATAGTTCTCAAAGAGCACCTGCGAAAACAATTCGTGCCCTTGGTTCTTTATCAGTTTCTGTAAACAAATTGCAAACCCTTCACCTACAAAGTCAGTAAAATCAAAGAGGAAAAGAAATACGTTGTTGTTGTTTCAAAAACTCCAGCCTCTGACCTCCGAGTGGCAGTGTTGCTACCTTTCACTTTCTAATATTTATCTCTGGTTTATAGGAAACTAAGTTCTTTAATGAAATTTAATAACAAGTAATAGGAAGAATTGTTAAAATAAAAAGGAAGGTTTTAATCCAAAAATCAAAAAATAAAGTAACAAAAAACTGAAGAAGAAAAATTAATCCATTCACTTTAAGAGGAGAAACAAAAAATGTTGTGAGCACTTCACTCTACAAAGTATAGTTACAAAGGAAAAAAAAAGCTTTCCAGTGCAATCCAATATAGGTTAATTTCGCCGCTTAATTCTTTTGCGTAAGGATTTAATTTGGCTTAAAAAAAAGTTTCTTTGGGCAGTCTTTCTCAAAATAGAAAAAATACCTCACCACTTTCTCTTTTCACTTCTTTCCTTCCGGAGCCATCCCAACTTCATCAGCTTGGGGCTGCCTGTTTACCGCTGGCTTGAAGTGCTTTCCTTGGGTCAATCAGGGACTTTGTGGTGTCCCTGAGACCAGCAAGGCTTCGTCTTCCTGATCATCGTCTCTGCGGGACGGTTTAGGTGCAAATGGACCGTCCAGCAGCAAAAGTATCAACGGTGGTCTCGGAGTGTCAAGACCGCACGTTGTATAGTCATGACATTGGCTCCTCCCCTCAAATTCCTTTTAATAAGGAGAAGGTTGGAGACTGGAAGATAGTTATCTAAAGTGCAGGTCAAGCAATGGCGTCTTGAGGAGGAACACCACTTTCTCATTCAAAACTGGCAGGACCTACTCATCTTTAGGATGCATTAAACACTACCTAGACCCAGATTTCTATTATCTTTCTAGAAGAATTCACAAACCATGATGGAGTGTGGTTTTGAATACGTGGGGCAGGTTTAACATTATGGAGGATTTAGATCAATTTCAGCAGATCAATTTATTTCTGGAGCTCTAGATCAGCTCTTAGAATGGATTTGGACATCTCTAACCTTACTTAACAGCATGATTACACTGATATTTTAGAGGTATTTATTAATGAATACTATTAATAAATAAATGACTTGCAGTAGAGATTAGAAACTATCAAAGTATGTTTTCTGAGATTGGAGAGGGATTGTAAACACATTTTAATTATTAAGTAAGAATTACAATTAGGTTAGTAAAGCCTGTTATTTTGACTTCAAAACATGATAACTTGGTTAGGTTTGCAAGTGAATAATGTTGAATAATGATGGTGCCCCAACTCCCCCCCCCCATCCTGTAATTGTGTTTTGCCATTCATGGATTTTTCAAGAATATATTTCCTAGTTCAGTATTTGAAAAGGCTATGGGAAGGAACTTTTGGTGGGGAGATAAAGTTGACAGATGAAAAACATCCAGCATGGCATGCATTTAAGATATTAGATGAACTTTATAGTAAAGTAAAAAGTGTAAATGTTACCTTTTAACTTGCATCAGTAAGAGTTTTTAAAAGTCTGTATTCAGAATTGAATGTGTATTTGCTGTTTCTTCCCTATGTTTATTTTTCAGTCAATTCTCATTGGGGCATTTTGGACTTCCAAACTCTTGGTTGTCATGTTTCCAAGTGATAAAACCCATTCAAAGAAGAAATGTGCAAAGTCCATCTTCGAAAACAAATTTCTTTTATTTAGGTAAACATCAACTTGACAAAATCTGTTGTAATTCCGGATCTGACACAAACTGGAATTACACCGTATAATATTGTAAGTTAGAAACATCCACCAAAAGTCACATTCTCCAATAAACACTCAATCTACATTGCCCGGTGTCTTCAAACTCCAGCTTCTGTTCTCACCAGGAACAGCCTCTGTTCCCATAGGAAAGAAGGCCACCTAGCCAAAATAATCCTTACTCACTATTCACTCCTTTCCCCTTAAGAATGTGGCGAGCCCCCAAAAAACCCTTACATAGTAAACAGAAAGAAAAGGAATACATGAATATAATAGAGAGCTAAATAAAATGGCTACACATATGTCAAATTCGGGCTTGACATTGGTACTTTTAAAACATATTTTTGAAAAGGTCTTGTCCTAATCTTCTATTGAACATTATATCATTTTATTTTCATAAAATCTACTACAGCTCATCTCTGAACTTCAAATATAAATAGTCTCTGAGTACAATAACAATTGATTGCAATTTATACTTTGGGGGGGGGTGGAATTAGTTTAAAAAGTTTTAAAAGATAAGGTAATTCTCTACTAGGATTTCCTTTCCCCAAGGATGAAATTATTGGAAAAAGCAAAACAAACACCTGGAGAGGAGAGAAGATTGGCAGAGGAAAAGAAAAATTAAGTAAATAATAACATGAGCAGCTGGAAGCAAAAAGGAAAAAGAAAAAAGAAACATACCAGCAGCTGATGTATGAGAGAAAAGAAAAAAAATGAAGACTTACACTGACAACCTGTTATTACCAGAATCAATTTCTAAATATGGCTTTATAAAGGATGTTTAACATCAAATATGGCTTACTTTATTAAAGATATACATCTTCTGCTTGAGAATTAGGGAAGCTTTTTGTTTTGCTTTTCTTTATCCATCTAAAATAAAGATTATTTCATATAAAAGCTGAAATATAATGTCAGTTTAGTAAGGAAAAAATAGGAAAATAATTCTTGGTCACAGGGACAACTTTTGAGTGCACAAAAGTCAAGTAAAATTTACCTTTGAAACCTTACCTAAAATCTGTGAAGCATATTTAGTAAACTAACATTTTGGATATTTTTGATTGGGCATTGAAACAGGTAGTCCTTGACTAACAATAGGTTGTTTAGTGACCATTCAAAGTTACATTGACTCTGAAAAAAGTGATCATTTTTCACACTTATGACCATTGTAGCATTCCCATGGTCATGTGATTTAGTTTAATTTACTTTATTGTCATTGCACATGGTACAATGAAATTAAATGATGCCTTCAGTCACATTACAACTATAAATATAAAACCACAAACATACATCCTTTACTTTCTATATAATTGAAATTGAAAACCCGATATTGCACTCTACCATAGAATTCAATATGGTTACTGCCCTGGGATAGAGGCTGTTCATCAGCCTATTTATCCATGTTTTTGTTATCCTGTACCATCTGCCAGATGGTTCAATAAAAGGGTACCCAGGATAAGATGGATCTTTAAGAATATTTTGAACTTTCTTAAGATAGTGGGAGCTATAAAGCTCTTCCAAAGAGGGAAGAGGGCAACCAATGATCCTTTGGGCAATAATGTTGACCCCCTGGAGTGCTGTCCTATCTGCCATTGTGCAATTGGAAACCATACACAGATGCAGTAAGTTAAAATGCTCTCTATGGTGCAGCAATAGAAGGTCACCAGCAGTTTTTCAATCAGTTGTTGTTTTCTGAGAAGTCTCAGGTAGTAAAATCTCTGCTGGGCCCTTTTGACCAGTGCTGCAATGTGAGTGCCCCAGGTCAGGACTTCTTTTATGATAACACCCAGAAACTTAAAATCAGCCACTTGCTCCACTCGGTTTCCATTGATAAGCAAGGGCTGGATGTCTGATCTATTCTTTCTGTAGTACACTATAAGTTCCTTGGTCTTACTGGTGTCAAGGACCAAGTTATTGTCTCCACACCATGAAAACAAATGTTCCACCTCATCTCGATAGGCAGACCCCCCCCCCCCGAGATTAGTTCCACCACTGTTGTATCATCTGCAAATTTAGTAACAGTGTGAGTGGAAATGCAGTCATGCACATAAAAAGTGTAGAATAAGGGACTCAACACACAATCCTGGTGTGTACCAGTGTTAAGAATAAAGGCTGAAGAGATATGATTACCTAATCTGACCCTCTGAGTGCGGCCAGACAGGAAATCCATAATCCAAAGGCAGATTGAATAAGAAAGCCCAAGATCCATAAGTATAGACACTACTCTGTGTGGAAGTATTGTGTTAAAATGCAGAGCTAAAATCTACAAAAAGCATCCTTACATAGGTTCCCCCCCCTCCCGTTCCAAATGAGTCAGGGCAGTCAGTGTGAGGATGCTATAGCAGCCTCTGTAGATCTATTTCTTCTGTATGCAAACTGGTGTTTATTAAATGTATGCGGAATACCAGAAATGACCAATTTCTCAGAGAGGAGTGAGTGCCACTGGTATGTAATTGTTGAGGTTATTGATAGGGAATTTCTTTAGCAGTGGAACAATGGTGGAAGCCTTCAAACAAGATGGAATAGTGGACTGGGATAAAGACCGATTGAAGATTCTGGTAAAGACTCCAGCCAAGTGATCAGCACAGCCTTTAAGCACTTGGCCAGAGATACAGTCAGACCTGCCAGCCTTTCTAGGGCCCACAGCCCTCAGAATGCTCCTCACCTCTTCTTCCTCCACAATGAAGTGGGGGATACAATGGGCTGGTGGTGTTATTTTAGCTGTCTCTCATGTCTCCACTTCAAAGTGAGCAAAGAAATGATTCAGCTCTTCTGTCAATGAAGCACCCCCTCAGCAGGGATGACATTGGTCGTTTGGTGGTTGGTAATTTGTTGAATTACATGATTTATTACTATAAAAATTATTCTCAATCTTCCTCTTATAATCAGTCCTCTAGGTCAGGGTGGTAAAAGATGTTCCAATTTGTGTTCTCAAAACAATCCTGGGAAGCTGGATGTTGGGAAGCATCTTCTGGCCAAGATATTATAGGCAGAGCCCCTCTCCTAAGAGGGGTGTATGCTGGTGCTAAAACCAGTGATATATGTCTGATTGTCCCAAATGTGGTAATTGTATAACCTTATATCCATGTTTAATGTTGGAATATACTTTGTCCAATATGTAACACACTTAACATGCTGATAGAATTTAGGGAGCACTGCTTTTAAATCAGCCTGATTAAAGTCCCCCACTATAATATGCACAGCATCAGGATACTTATTCTTCTGATTTACACTCAGATCCTTGACTAGATGTTCATATTTATGATGGTCGCAGTGTCCTGGGGCCATATGATCACCAATTGTGATCTTCTGACAAGCAAAATCAACGGGAAAGAGAGATTCACTTAACCAAAGGTATTACTGATTTAACAATTGCAGTGATTCAGTTAAATATGGCAAAAAGTTGTAAGGATGGAGCAAAACTCACTTAACAAATGTCTCACTTAGGAACATAAATTGTGCTTGTAAGTCGAGGACTACCTACAGTTAAGGAAAAAGCATATTATCTCATGCTGTTTATCTTTTATACTTGCATTCAAATTTGTCTGAAATATCTTTGTTCAATGTAAATGGTTGTCCAACTAACAAATATAACCTTGAGCAGCATTAAATGCTTATAATTTTATACAATTACTTCCCAGTCACATGGCACATAACTGTTGCACAATGTTTTATCATATCAAGAACTCTGTGTGTTTTGTCTCACTTGCAAGACTAAATGCACATCACAATTATGTTCCAGTTTTACTTTCCACTTGACTTTGCTAAACAGATCACAGTTAATCCTACAATTAATGAACTATGTCATTCAGTTTACAGTAAAAGAGTGTGTTGGAGACAGCTAAACCATTTGGTCCATTCATGTCTGTTTGATCTTAACATTGAAAACAACTCTGAGTGAAATGAAAAAGAAAGCAATTGTATAGGTCAGTGGTTCCCAAACTTTTTCAGTCCACCTCCCCCTTGGTGCTACAAACTGATCCTCAGTGCCCCCCACCCAGTGGTGGAATTCAATATTTTTACTACTGGTTTTGTGGACAAGGCTTGGTGGGTGTGTGACTGGGCGTTTTGCATGACGGAAGGAAGATAGTAACAATAAAATTCAAAACTGTAACAATTAATTGCACATTTATTCAAAATCCAATTTAAAAACCTTTTTAGTTAATGTTAATTCAACAAAATTGTTGAACATGATCAGGTTTTTCTTTGAAGATGTTTTGCTTCTCATTCAAGAAGTGTCTTCAAAGAAAAACCAGAAAGTCCAGTTGCCTCTTGAAAAAGCCCCTTTGGGATTCTGAAGCATGATGAGATGACCAATTAAATAAAGTTTCATTTTACAAAGTCATTGTGGGCACATTGTTTGCATTGGTGTAATTAAGAAAGCACCAACATTTGCTTGAATTATTTGATGAGATTATTGCATAGTACCTAGGGATTCCCAATATGGAAAGTGAGAATGGGAACGTTTTAACAGATCTATATATTCTTGGGTTATAATTTTCCCTAAAGAATCATGGGGATATAGACAGTGGAGTTCAATCCCTTTCCTCAACAGATTGGAAGCAAAGAATAACGCTAGCAAAATGTAGCCTTTTACCTCTTTGGGGAATTATATTCTTTTTTAAATTATTACTATACATACATACATACATACATACATACATACATACACACACACACACACACACACACACACACATATATATATATATATATATAATTTTCCCCAATACAACTCATGCAAAGGGTCATCCACATGTACATTATATTTTTCACACTTTTAACTTACATATTTGTGATTCCTTATAACTTCTTTAAGCTAAACATTTTTAGTACAAATCAACGCATTGAAATATATATCACTAACACAGTTTCCTATCTCTTCCATTGACATAATTAACACCTTTTCATAAGTAAAGTTCAGTTGTCTCTCTCTCACCTCTCTTCCTCCCTCTTTTCCCCTTCTCTCTCCCTCTTTCTCCTTTCCTCTCTTTCTCTTCCTCCCTCCTTCCTCCCTTTCTCACCCTATCTCCACTCCCCTTTCTTACTCTCCTCTCTCTCCATCTTCCTCCTTCTTTCTTTCTTTCTCCCTCCTCCCCTCTCTCACTTTTTCCCTCTTTCCCTCTCACTTCCTTCCTCCTTTTCTTCCTCTCTCTCTCTCTCTGACTTCCTTTCTCCTTCTCTTTCTCTCCCTCCCTCTCTGCCTCCCTCCCTCCTCCTCTCCTTGTGAAAAAAGAAATAGCTTGGCAAAAAAGAAAAACCTTTTCCCTCCTCTTGGCTGCCCTGTTGCCCCCTCCCCCGCCCTGGATTTTAAACTGAATGCTAGGCTCAGCTCTGCAAGGGAGAGCCCAGACGGAGGGAAATAGTTTAGAAAAAAAAGAAAAACTTTTTCCCTCCTCCTGGCTGCTCTGTTGCCCCCCTCCCCTGCCCTGGATTTTAAACTGAATGCTAGGCTCAGCTCTGCAAGGGAGAGCCCAGACAGAGGAAAATAGCTTGGGAAAAGAATAGATACCTTGACTGGGGCGTGGGGAAGGTAGCTAGAATAGAAGCAAAGAAAGACTCACTGGGCAGAGATCTGCTGGGCTGTGTGGTTGAGATCAGCGAGGGAACCAGGTTGGAAGTGTTCAGCTGACTGGAGGCCAACAGAGCCCTAGGGAAAATTGCGCCCTGTGAGGGGACCACCTCCAGCACTCCGCTGCCATCTCCCTTGCCTCTTAGCGCCCCCTCCCACCCCTCTTTGCCTCTTAGCGCCCCCCTAAGTCATCCCACTGCCCCCCAGGGGACGGTACCACCCACTTTGGGAACCACTGGTCTAGATGAATGAAACAAACCTTGGTGCGTCGATTATAACAGTTAAAAATTGTTAGTAACTAAATTGCTATCCAATGTTTCTTAAATAAAGAGTCATTGACTATATCTAAGCTGTTTTGAATGAATGCCTACATAATAATCATTTAAATATAGACACTGGCATGTTTACAGCTTCAGTCATCTAGAGTTAACTTCCCCTTATTAGAAGCTTATCTTCATATGCCCATAAGACATCATTACTTTGTTTTATCTCTGTTTTGGTTAGGATTGTTTGTATTTCTGTTATAACTTTTGGCTTAGACATGTTTTCATTAAACTGATGGCATTATGATGTCACATCGTAAAATGATTTTTAACCTTAGATAACATTTTTATTAGGACATTATTGAAGTAGGTAGCATCCTAATGGGGAAGAAGGAATAACCTTGAGTAGCAGAAGGAAGAGGCACTACTAAGACAATGGTCAGATAAAAGAAGTTTGAATCCAAATCAGAACTTTAATCTGAGAAGGCATCACAGATAAAGACCCTCCATACTTCTGATGAATATATTCATCTTGCAAGATTCTTTTATAATAACATTGTAATAAAAGCAGTATTCGTCTGCATGATTTTGGTTTTTTGGTCTGGTTTACTTTGAAGGGCTAACACTGTGTTTGAATAGCATTCAGATTATTTTGGCACGATTAAAGATTATGGATTCATTGTTAATATGCAAAAGTATTTGTAGATTTCCTGTTAATTGTTGCCTGCATTCATAAGTATTGTTTTAAATTGCCATGAGGAAATGAGGGGTACTACATTTGCTTGATTGGTTGGGTTTTTGTAGGTTTGTGGACATTTTCTTATATTGCATTGAGCCCTGGTCAGCATCATCTTTGGGATATCTGTGAAGAATATTCTATCTGGCTGATAGGAGATGCACTCTGACAGAGCAAGTTTAGCTGAGACTAGGTTCAATCTTGTTGGATTATCTTGAATGAGGTTGAGTTGGTGATTCCCAATGAGGAGGACAGGATCCTTCAAACCTTGAGTTCAGCCATCTGCTGAAAATTGTCTCTAGAGACCCCCTTGAATTATTCTTGAAGAGAATATTTGGAAACCGTTAACAGAAAAAAGGGCAGAAGCTTTCCTTAAGCTTACATGTAAGGAAGAGACAGGCTGGCTCTTCCCTGATTCAGTGTGGTATCAGAGGAAGCGAAGATAAGATAAATAACTTGCAAGACTCTATTACTATACACTTTCTGAAGAAAGTATAGTTACAGTCTTCCTGTGGAGTCAGTTTCTTAATTGGATCTACTTCATAGAGCTGATAACCTCCTTGGTTGTCAAGGCTTTCTGGGAGATGACCTATAACTAAGTCTATGCTTTGTGCCTCTTTGAGCTTCCTGTACATCTTCTCCTCAAAAGGCCATTTTTGGACCAGAAAATTTTGGACAACTATTGTTCTGTTGTTCAGAAGATGGTGAGATAGCATTTGTGGAGGGCTGTAGAGGAAGCAGATTATCTGGATCTATTTCAGTCAGGTTTCAGTTCAAATATAGTCTACATTTGTTCATGACATATAATGAAAACAGGGTGAGATAGTGTCTCTATCCTACTTCTTAATCTGTCAGTAGCTTTTACTACCATCAGTTGAGGCTGTGTTCCTGGACAAGCTATGCAGCTTGGGAATGGAAGGCACTATACTGTGATGGTTATCCTCTTTTCTCAGTGGCACATTGGCCCAGGAGAACATCTATTCAAGAATGTGAATGGAGGCTGAATCCCATCTGATTTGTGGCTGAAATTACCTGGCATAAGGCTGTGACCTGGAATTTCATGAAATTTAGTGAAATTCCAGGAAATCCTTGTCCTCAGAATGGAGACTGAATGTCTCCAGCACCAAAAACTCCAGAGGTTCCAACCTGTCAATGAGCTCAAGGACTGCTGGGGAACAGGCAGAAGGTACTATATATCAGCAATAGCCTTAGTTTGTTCCTACAACCCAAAGTCACATACAAGAACTTACATCATTATCTCCAGAGGAGTTCTATTGGTCATTGCTAAGGTCTCACAAATTATTGTAGTAACATTTCCTTCCTCAACCCTGGCACCATGACTGCTGCAGGATTTCGAACCCAGGAAGGTAAATGTCCAGCTGGGTACATTCACACATTGCTCAATCAGGTGTCAACAGCACATGACAGATCTGCTTCCATAATAACATTTTTTCATTAGAAATCATGTACAGATTGGTTATGAGAAACCTTTCTCGTAAGGTAGGCCAGAAAGATTTTCCTGCACTTGTTTCTTCCAATAGTCATTTTTAATATAAGAATCTACTGTAGAACTTCATTGAAAGAAGAGAAATCTTAATGGATGAAATATGATGTTCTTGACTTAGTTATGCAGCAGCCAAAGATTATACAGTACATGATTGTTCTGTCTTTCATTGTACAACCATCTATCTAAGAGCTTGTACCTTGCCTGGATTTCTCTGCTTCAGTTAATCCTCCAGAAAGACATCATGAGAAAGGGAGAGAGAAAAGGGCTTTTTCAGGAACAAGGCAATTGCCATTGCTAAAGTCCTGCTAATGAAATACTGTTGGAGAATTTATCTGGATAAATTTGGAGAAATTTATGAAAAGCCATCTGTATGCATTTCAACTTTCCCCCAAATAGGGACAATGTTTTGAATACAGATACAACAAGGTTTGTTGCTAAACCTTTTTATGTACTACTTTGGTTTGTTTTGATTTATTACTTAATTTTCTTCAAACAACAACAACCCATCAAAGTTCTTAAAGGCTAACCCTGAGAATCGGTGTGCTGTAAAGTATGGGGTGTCGGACTAGCTTTCCCTCAGATATGGAAATCTCATTAGCCAGTCTTTACTATTCAGCTAATTCGCCCCAACCTATCTTAAGGCGAAAAATGGGAGAAGGGAACACTATATATACAAAAACCAGGATATTGATTCAATAAAATGAATCAATGAGATTTTTTGAGCCTCAGGCTACTCAGGCTACACAAACCAGATATCCATGATCCATGATAGTTTATGCCATAACGATGTCCCTAGTGCCTATCATGCTGCACAATTCAGGATTTTTATTTTTTTTATTTTAAGGCAATAATAAGGCTAACCACTTGGAGAGTATTATTACAAATAAATCTACAATTCTACAAATAAAAAAGATATTACAATTTCTGCTTTCTACACACAGACAAGCATTATTGTCTTGAGAACGTTATGTGCATTATACTGCAGCAATCATTAAATAAAAATTACACTTTAAAATGTTTTCTTTTTTGTAATAACTCCCATTGGCAGTAATGTGTTTTAAACTTACTTCTTCTTATCTACTCCATGATTAAAATAAATGGAAAGCTCAAGAAGCAAACTGCTCATCAGAAAGCAGAAAAGAGGTAGGTGGCCTAGATTTTGATGCTGCTGTATAGTTTGTGATAAGATGAAAGATAATCTTCACACTTTTCAGATCTTTGATGTGAAATTTATCAGATATATCTCTGCTTAAATTGCACCAACTTGCTTGATAAAATATTTGCAATACAAAAGGTAAATTTTAACTTCTTGAATCTTCTGCAAATGTGTACTTTTTCAGCAGTGAAAACATACATGTAAGAATTCTATATTTGGAAAAGTGAGCATTTTGTGAGGTAAAAATGGAACAACCACCTACAGCTAAATAAAGAAAATGGACAATTTAATGACTACAAAAGCAAAAGGGAAAAAAAGTCCCCATACTTATAATAACTTGCTAACTATTGTGCATTCAGCTGTCACCTTCAATATACCTTTGAAACACCAACCTTTTCTTAAAGGGAAAGATGGGAAACAGAAAGTGTATAGTTTCATTCACACAGACTTTGTCACAAAATGCAGTTGTAATATGATTTCTGTCACAAACAATCTGTTTGAATTTTTTTTGTCTTTATTTCAAATATGGAGATGCTTGTCTGTTTTCTAACCCTAGGTGATGAGTTCTGCTGTCTTGTCAGATAGGATTTGGGTTCACTTACTACCTGCTTGTTGACTCAGTCATAGACTTACCATGGTGGGAAGAAAAGCCTCTAGGCCACTGAGCATCTGTCTTTTTTCTTTAATTAGTTGGAGTCTTGGATAGAGAAGAAAACAGAGGTTTTATGCACTGAGGGAGGAATGTACAAGGACAGAATTTCAAAAGACGTTATTGTTTGTTGTTCCTCTTGTTTAGGATTAAACATTTTCTTACTGTAGGATAAATGTGTTTAGCACTCTTGTCAAATTTCCCAAAGGTGTAAGGAGGTCTTTCACAGCTATAATTAAGTACCATGATAAATTCCTAGTGGAAGTATCAAACATATAATGTCATGCCTTTCTTAGTTTTTGTATAATGGGTGATATTTATGGTGGTTGGATTTTGATTAGGCCAAGTTTTTAAGATTTGAAGTCCATATTGTTGGAAGTGTATACTTGGAGAAAGGGTCCTTCCTTTTTGTTTTGTATCACAGAGCTTTTTTATGCACTATCGGGTGAGAAATTGATGAGCAAGTGAAAGATTCAGCTTCCTCCTTCCTTTTTCTTTTTGGATTGCTTCCTTTTATTTCTGACTTGAATAAGATAGGAATGAAGTTGAAGAGTTGTATCCAGCAACATCAAAAAAAAAAGAAAAATAAATTATATGCCAAGGGAACTGCTCACAGAAACTAGTTGACAAAGTTGCTTAAATACAAATATTAAGAAAAATTCAAAACGAATACACATGCTTATGTAGATTTTTTTTGAAAGCATAAACTTGGAGAAATAAGATAAGCTGATTCTGTGTTTGGATCAAATAATATGGGCTAAGTGTCTTCTACTGGTATACTTATGAGTTAAAATATTTTGAATGGAAAAAGTACAGTGAGTGTAATTTTTGCTTCTGTTCTGGGTGAAACTTCCTTCCTTCTTTCCTTCCATCCTCCGCCCTCCCTCCCACCCTCCTTCTCTCCCATCCTCACTCCCTACCTTCTCACTAACTCACTAAGGGAATCAAACTGAAATTAATAAATGCTTTGTTTATTTCTCTTTTTCTTTGTCATGGAAGAGCTTGTGTGGAAACACCAGGCTATTGTTTTTTCCCCTTTTGTGTAGGGATTTTAGCTGTTGCTAAATTTGCAGCTATTCAGTGCAATGTAGTGATTTTTGTTGCTCAGCATTTCAGATTAGGAAAAGTAAAAAACAGTCAGGATTACCTTTCTGAAGCTTCTGAGAATTTAGCAAATGAAAAAGTACTAGCATAAAAATCCCTTAAGTCAAAAGAAATAAAATGCTAAAAACACATTGCTTTTTATGATGATGTGATAAGTGATGTGATGTGTTTTATAGCACGTTTGATTATATCTAAGTCTTACATATAGTACGTCTCACATATGGTAAGGGAAATTTTCAATATTACTGCAGTCTTGTCTTGAAATAATCCTTTCTGTGTCTATTAGGTTTGTGTCCTACTTTCCCTTTAATAATATGCACACTTCGTTCTATGTGTATGTAATATATATAGAAGTGCTCACATAAATGGCCATTAAATGCGGCATATACCAAGGTGATGCATTGTCCCTACTGCTGTTCTGCATAGCCTTGAACCCTTTCAGATAGACGGTAGAGATGATAGATAGATAGATAGATAGATAGATAGATAGATAGATAGATAGATATAAAATTACTACCATTTTTTTCATACAATTACTATTTCACACAGTAGATCTATTAAAAGAAATTATCTAGTGGGCTTTTATGCCTATGAATTCAATTGCAACAAAATCTCCAGGCCACAGATAATCACTACATTCACTACCACACTGGTGAACAGCATATCTTTACTATTGAGTTTCATCTCTTTAAAGTTTCTCAGATTTTTTAGTTTAAAAATATTAAACTTATTTCTGTTTATCCATATCAGTGAAAGTTGTATGTCTGTATTTTGGAAACATTTTTTCATTACGTTGGACAGATTTTGCTTCCTGAATCTTGTTGAGTGTATCTAAGCCTGTTTAGACTGGATAGAAGTCTATAAAAGCAGCTCACATATACAGATGCTACTCAGTTCATTGATATCAGTTTCCATGTATTTAAATGTGATTGTTTCAAATAATCTGCTGATGGTGTCTGTTCCTGAGCATGATGATGCTAAAGTGATGAATTCTGTGTCATGACTTCAAAACACAAGTTGTACCTTTCATAATGGTGTTGCAATGTCTTTAAAGGGATGATATTTACTTTATACATTATACATTTAACAATTGCTTTCTTGCCACTGTGGTTAAGCAAAATGAAAGGCAAAATGTCATTTCTAATGCTTTAGCTTAAATGCATACAAATTTCCATGTGAAATCCCATGTGTGAAGTAATTATTTTGGGGCCTTCATCCTTCAGTCATAACCTCTAAAAGGTACTGAATAATTGCCATTCATTCCTGTTGTGTTTGAATCCAAGTGAAGTGGAACTAAATCAGGTATTGTAGTCATTAAAAATATCTTATTTCCCATTTTCTCCAAACATAATAATTTACTTATAGACCAACATGTATTCCCATAAATGGATTTAATTGCCAATGACATGTCACTTTTGCTTGTTTGTTTCCTTTTCATGCTATTTTGTATGTGGTGTGTGTGTTTGTTTGTTTGTGTGTTTGAAGAGCTGGGTTGAATTGTTTTGCAATTTTAAAATATCTTTGTTCTTTAAAGAAAAAGTAGAATCTTGTACTATATTTCATAAGCCCCACATTGTCTTTTAAAGTATAATATGTATATTGGAAATCTCTATAAATGTTTTTACACTATGTGAAGAAAAAATGCATGCTTTTGTGCAACATATACTGCTAATACCAATTAAAATATAATCATAGTTCTGTCCATGATCACCTCATGACAACAAAACTGCAGCTGTTTCTGAAGCTGCTATAATTCTTCCTTATGATAACCCATCCTCATGAATCTACCCCCACTTCTTTTCTATAAATATCAGCTAAAACAGCAAAAGACATACTGTGGTTCACAGTGGGGTTGGCATCATATGAATATACTTAGGGGTGGTTCACATTTATATCCTATGAACAGGGAAATTTGCTGATTTTAGTTGCTTTGTTTTTGGTTGTTTAAGGATATGTTTATTTTTATGAAGAAAAAGCAAGTACATCTTTCACAAATTGCCCTCCTTTGTTTTT
Organism: Thamnophis elegans; assembly: GCF_009769535.1. Taxonomy (NCBI): domain Eukaryota; kingdom Metazoa; phylum Chordata; class Lepidosauria; order Squamata; family Natricidae; genus Thamnophis; species Thamnophis elegans. Next base: position 92,602,621 of record NC_045541.1, read on the forward strand.
TCTATTGGAAAGTCACTGTGGATCCTGACTAGAAACCTGCTTAAGGCAAAAGGTTTAGTTAATTAAAATCTGGTGAGAAATCTTCTATTAAACTAATAATGGCCTCTGGATAGAATAAGATGTAAATCATATTACCATTTTAGTATACTTAGCATTAGTCTTAGTAACTGTAGATAATGTTAAAGGCAGGATTAATTTACTTAAAAACAATCTTGAAATCAGTACAGTTGTTTATTTACATACATACACATACATATGTATATGCGTATACATACATACACATATACTGTGCATATAGAGTGTATATAGACAACTCTAGCAAATCCAATGAATGACAATGCTGATGTCAATGATAATGTCATTTAAAATAATATTTGATTATGTGATTACCCCCAAATTATCAGAAAATTAGGAGAGGGAATATAATAGAAGGGGAGATCATAGTATAGCCTCCTTTAAGCATGAAAGATCAGAAATTTACTCTAAAGAAATTGTGTGGAATCTAAAAAAAAACAGAGATAGGATCAAGGGATCAAGAAGCTGGTGCATAGCAGATCATGTAAAGCAAAGTAAGCTGCTACTATGCCAAAAGCTCCTAAAGGTAACCAAGAGGTGATGAGTACATTGCTTTGAACAGATAGCAGCAATGTCTTAAATTGCGCTGTTTTGCAGCCAGCGAAGGATCCCATGATGGATGGTGACATGGAAAACAAAGGAAGGTCAAGTACTGTGTGAACTGCAAAGTTCTGGACTTCAGTTAAATAAGGGAAAGATGATTAGAGAAGCCCTAGCAAGAATCTATTACTGTAATTCAGGTATGACATCAGGGAATGAATAACAGTTTCATTGTCTTGGAAGTCAGACCTTGATGAATCCATAATCTCCAACAAATGAAAATTTCCTACCCAGACATTTTAAAATGTTCTGGAGGTGAATATTCACCAGAATAATCATTTCCCCAGCACAAAGCCATTTAGCAAACCTGGATGTCAATACAGATCATCAAAAAGGATATAAGATATCAGATCTTATCCATGTTTAATTTCAAACACTGGTTAGACATTCATGAGAAGACTGCCAAGTTATCTCAACAAGGTGGACCAATGTTCTCTTCCATCTTGTATGTATTGACATAGTGAATATATGATAACAAAAAAATTGAAGCTTGAAATGCACAATCAAAATAAATAAGTGCTTGGTGAAATACTATAAATAGAAGTGGGGACCAAGAATTGAAACCCTATAGAACATCCAAAGTGAGAGGAAAAGAAGGAAAACATGATTATGAAACACTTCCAGAAAGACAAGACCCCAAAAACGTAAAATCAAAAAGAAAGAGTCACTGGTTCTCAAGAGTGCCAAATGTGGTTGAAATTTTCAGCTGAAACACCAGAGAATAGTTCTTAGCTTCTAGAACTTTAATCTAATCTCATAATAATGCTTTCTCATTTGAGTGCCTTCTGAGAAACAGGATTGTAATAGTTGTAATGGATCATGGATCAGCAAACATGTTGATACAATAAAACAATGAGTGTATAATTCTGCCAAAAGCTTTAGAGAAAAAAGGAAGATAGAATGCTAGAACAAATATAAAGGAAGTAATTTTTAAGTAAACTTTATGAAAAGAAGCATGCTTTCAAAAAATAGAATTTACAAGCTAGAAAACAAAAGAAGGCAATGTAGTAAAAAGAAAGTTAAAAACTCTGAAGAATATATAGCAAAAGAAGAAAATACTAGCAGCTTTCTTTTCCATTAAGATCTCTAAAAACCAACAGTCTTGGCTATGAGTACCCTGAAAAGAAATTGAGTAAAAATACAAAACAGGTGAAAATTATAGGAGCTAGAAAGCTCTCTGAAGAAGACAGCAGCCGTAGTTAATAAAATGTTTTAAAAAGCTTGAATGGCAAATGAACCTGAGAAGCAATCGGGGCTGTAAAATAGGGTTACTGAACTGCATCTAGATCTACAAAATATGTTTTTCAGGTATTTTGGTATTGGCTCTATTTGAAACTGTGAATATTTTTGAGCAGGCAGATGCACTCAAGATGGTGGAAGGAACTGTGCTTCTTTTTCAATCCATACTTGAGCCAAGGGCAAAAAAGATATAGAGTAATCCATTTGATTCTCTTTGAAATTACAGTATACATTACACAATGCAGAGGTGCTAGCACAAAGATTATGAGAAACAAAAAACCCTATGCCATTTCATCAGTATGAAAGTTAGCAAAAGCATTCTATCATAGTAGCAATAGCACTTATAATGCTTTACAGCCCTCCCTAAGTAGGATACAAAGTCACCCTATTGCCCACAACAAACTGGATCCTCATTTTACTGACCTTAGAAGGATGGAAGGCTGAGTCAACCTTGAGTCAGTCAGGATTGAACTGATGGCAGTTGGTGGAATTAGCCTGTAATATGCATTCTAACCACTGCACCATCATGGCTCTGCATAAGAAACAAAGAAAAACCTATCACAACAATTGCCAGTGGGTGAAAAAAAAACCCATTAACTTCAACTACTTCTTAGTATGTTAGGGAAGGGGGAGAGAAATGTTATTCTCTACTCTGAGCAATTAAGAATACTATAATGGAAAAGTTTTTTTTTTCAATTGACCCATTCTGTCCAATGGTCAAGACTGCTGTGGAGAAGGAACATTCTTAATCTCAGCTCTCTCTAGATAGCTGAATCCCTTGGGCATGGATGAAAATAAGTGAAATTACAACTTTTTCATTTCTGACTAATTCCTGATTAAATCCCCCCCCCCCCAGTAGTAAGGGAAACTATCTAAAGAATAAATGAAGCCAAATTGGATAATGCCCCAGGATAATGTTGCAGAATTCAATGTGGGTTTGTCCCCAGGACCAGAGGTTTAGTCTTCTGAACTTTTGGATTCGTACTGGAGTCCTTGGGGAACTTTTCTGAGAAGTCTCTGTCTGTCTAAGACAGAGAAGTTCCCTGAGGATTGGCTCCAGCATGAACGTGAAAGCTAAGAAGACTAAACCTCTGGTCCTGGGGACCAACCCACATTGGATCCTATCTAAAGAACATTTGGGCAACGAAACTGAAACATGGATGCTGAAAATATAGCCCCTTCCAGAATCACAGTTCTGCTAGAACAGGACTATCAAGTTCGCATCATCACATTGATGTCACCTGATGTATCGGGACTTTTTTCTCCTTTGCTAAATCAGCAGTGTGATGCATCTGGCCATCGGGCCATGAGTTTGACAGCCTTATGCTAGAAAAATCAGGCACATACTTTTCCTCAACACAGTTTTATTCAGGACTGTTGCACACCAAGTTAAAGTTTGTCCTTTTACCTCTGAAATAACCTTGTAATTAGCAGGATTGGGAAAATGGAATTCTCTTAGTAGAATTCTTCCCACTGTCAATGGTAGTGATGGGAACAATGCATCTTATTGGCATTTTACAAAGATTGCAAAAGAAAGAACAGGATTTATGTATTTTAGTTCAGAGAAGATTGAAGCATTTTAACAATGACACTGGAGAACATTGCTTTACATTTCATCTGAATTCCAATGCTATAACCACATAACCATGCTCATAGATTTTAATTTTAAGGATATGTACGTACGTATGTATGTTTTCGTAGATTTCACGGGTACAGGTATGCAGGTCTTGGCGTATTCAGGTCTTTTCCTGTGTAAGAGTGAGAGTATCTTGGTGACGTTTCGACGAGGTCCCACTCACCATCCTCAGGCTAGTGCCTTCGGCTTCGTGCTTGTGCAAGCAAAGTGTGATCGGAGCTGCCGTCTTTCTATAAATATTGGTTTGTGTGTGTGTGTGTAGTGCTGGCTTTGTTGCAGAAAGCGGGTTGGTTGGCTGTGTTGTTACATCTTGGTTAGTTGATGGAGTTGATGTATGCAGACTAATCGGCTGTTTCGTAACATCCTGTGTGGCTGAGGTACTAGCTGTGTGCCCATTAGTGTTTTGTACTGTAAGGACCTGGGTAATGGGCTGTGTGATGACATCCTGAGCTCTAGTGTAGTGATTCCTGAGTCCTGTGCTGCAACATTCTGGGTGGTTGGCTGCGTTGTAACCTCCTGAGTTCTGTAATGTAATGTCCTGAGTAGATGGCTGTGATGTAACATCCCGGGCTTTGGTTTGGCTCCGAGTTTGCGGTCTGGCCATTTGTTCATGGTGTGTTGTCAGTGTGCTTTGTGTGGGGGTCGGAGGGGGGTATAGCAGTTGGTGATGCCACCATGGTTTGGCTTCTGGATGGTGGTTGCATTTCTCTATGGGATGGGTTTGGGTTGGGTCTGATGAAGGTGATTGGTGGTGGTGTCCTGTGTTGTTCTGGGTCTGGTGTCAGTTTTCGGGGCTGGGACTCGTTTGTTGACTAGGGCTAGTTTCCAGATGTCTGGTAGGCGGGAGGTATCATCACGTTTATTCATGTTGTGGGGGTGTTTCTCTATTTCGATGGCTTCCATAATTATTCTCTTATTGAAGTGTTCAGTTTTGGAATATTAATTTGGTTCCTTCAAAATCAATTTCATGTCCTGTTGCTTTAAGTTGTTGGAAAAGGGAGGAAGTTTTTTCTCTTTTCTGACTGTGTTCTTGTGTTCTGCGATGCATGCATTTATTCTCCTATTAGTTTGTCCAATGTATGTGGCTGGGTAGATTTTGCATGGTATTTCATAGACTCCTTGGTTTTCTAGCTGTATCTTGTCTTTGGGGTTTCTTAAGATGTTGGTTATTTTTTGGTCAGTGCCAAAGGCTGTCTTGATATTGTGTTTGTGGAGAATTTTGATGATTTTATCTGTGGTGCCTTTGATGTAAGGAGGAGGGCGATGCCGTTGTCCTGTTCTGTGTCCCAGTTCTTGGGGGGGGGTGTCTCCTTTTGGATTAGGTTGGTAATTGTGTTTCTTTGGAATCCGTTGGAAATTAATATGTTTGTGAGAGTGTGTAATTCAGTTTTCAGGTGGTCTTTGTCAGCTAGGCATTTGGTTCTGGAGATGAGGGTCTTGGCTACGGAGTTGATCTGTGCAGGGTGGTGATGGGATTGTGTGTTTAAGTAGCGGTTGGTGTGTGTTTTTTTCCGGTAGATGATGTGTCCTAGGGAGCCATTGGGTTTTTTGTAGATTAGGATGTCCAGAAAGGGAAGTTGGTTGTTAGCTTCTATTTTCATAGTAAATTGTATTTTGGAGTGTAGGCTATTGAGATGTGTGAGGAAGTTGTCCAGTTTTTCCTTCCCATGTGGCCAAATTATGAAAGTGTCATCTACATATCTAAGCCAGACTTTGGATTTGTGTTCAGATTTATCTAAGGCGTTGGTTTCAAAATGTTCCATGTATAGGTTTGCGATGATGGGTGAGTGGGGTGATCCCATAGGTGCTCCTTCTATATGTTTGTATCTTTGTCCATTGTGGATGAAGTATGTGTTGGTTAGGCAGTGGTTGGTCAGATCAAGGGTGTACTTAGGGGGGTTGTATTTGTTTTGGATAGCTGTCAAGGCTTTTTTAATAGGCACTTGGGTGAAAAGGGATATGACATCGAAGCTCACAAGTAGGTCGCTGGGTTGTAGGTTATGCTTCTTTATTGTTTCTATGAAGTGGAGTGAGTTTTGTATGTGTGAGGTGATGGATTCTGTGTAGGGCTGAAGTTATTTGGCAAGAAATTTTGCAAGATTCTGTAGAGGTGAGCCTATGGAGCTGACTATGGGTCCTGAGTGGTGTTCCTTCTTTGTGTATCTTGGGGAGGCCATAGAGCTTGGGGCATCTGCATGATTTCTCTCTGGGAATGATTCTTTGCTGGATCTCTTCACTGATGGAAGAGGCTTTTAACACAAGAATGCAGTCAGAAAAGAAGAAAACACTTCCTCCCTTTTCCAGCACCTTAAAGCAACAGGACATGAAATTGATTTTGAAGGAACCAAATTAATCTCCAAAACTGAACACTTCAATAAGAGAATAATTATGGAAGCCATCAAAATAGAGAAACACCCCCACAACATGAATAAACGTGACGATACCTTCCACCTACCAGGCATCTGGAAACTAGCCCTAGTCAACAGTCCCAGCCACGAATACCGACACCGGACCCAGAACAACACAGGACACCACCACCAATCACCCTCACCAGACTCAAACCCAAACCCATCCCATAGACGAAATGTCACCACCATCTAGAAGCCAAACCACAGAGGCAGTACCAACTGCTGTACCCCCTCCGACCCCACACAAAGCAAACTGACAGATGCCATGAACACAAACTTGGAGCCAAACCAAAGCCCGGGATGTTACATCATAGTCATCTGCTCAGGACATTACATCACAGAACTCAGGTGGTTACAACACAAAGGCTCAGGATGTTGCAATTCAGCCAACCTCCCATGATGTTGCAGCACAGGACTCGTGATATCACTACACTAGAGTTCAGGATGTCATCACACAGACCATTATCCAGGTCGTTACAACACAAAAGACTAATGGGCACACAGCTAGTACCTCAGCCACACAGGATGTTATGAAACAGCCGACTAATCTGCATACATCAACTCCATCAACTAATCAAGATGTAACAACACAGCCAACCAACCTGGTTACAGCAACAAAGCCAGCACTCCACACACCCCTACCAATATTTATAGAAAAACAGCACTCCGGTCATGCTTTGCTTGCACAAGCATGAAGCCAAAGGCACCAGCCTGAAGATGGCGAGTGGGACCTCGTCGAAACGTCGCCAAAATACTCTCAATCTTACACAGAAAAAGACCGGAATACGCCAAGACCTGCACACGCGTGAGCGCGCACACGCGCGCACACACACACACACACATATATTCCCATATCAGTCTTTTGAGCTAATTAGGTTTTGAATCAATGGTTAATGACAGTAATGATCTAGAAGACAACAACAAATTGAAAATTAAGTTTGAAGAAAAAAAATCACTTGCTTAGTAATATGGTGATAAGAGGAAGAATTGGGGAATCAGGAAATATAAAAATCTGATAAAAGATTATAATTATGATGATGATGAAGAAAAATTATACATGTGTTACTTCCATTGATTCTTTAATATATATGTCAATCTCATCTCAATCACTATAAAACACACTTTAAATACATTGTTCAGATGCCTTGTTTCTATCTGTGAAAATTGCACAGAAACTTTAGGTGGCTCCCAATATTTCTGTTTGAGTCTTACAATAATATATCTAATTATTTGTGATAAATACTCACCCTTGCTTGTGTAAGCCTAGTAAAGAAATAATATGAAAATTGTATCAATACAGTGTTAATAGAAGCTGCTCTTATTTTTATCCATATTGCAACAACACTCAATAGTGTTGAGTGGATGTTTAGAGGGTGCACAAACGTTCATGAATATTCAGCATTAATTACATTATTTAAAAAAAATGTTTGAAATGCATAATGGGGAATTCCTTACCATAAACTAAATAGTCATGGGATGATGTCTTAACTGAACTCCAAGTTTGCCTTAGAATTTAGAGAGTTTTGAAGTACAATTAGTAGATTTTAGCTTGAGGTGTTAAATTGCTTTATAGGTGGCCAAACCACATTTGCGTCTTTAATAAATTAATTCCTATGAAACATAGTAAGCCAATATCTTCATTCTCTGACAAATTATAGGGACTAAAGAATCTTGCTACTGCATTCAGTAATCTGAGATCCATGTTACTTTATCTCAAGGCTGAATCTACCAAGAGAGGGAGGGAGGGAGAGAGGGTGAGGGAGAGAGAGGGAGGGAGGGAGAGGGGGGGCATGCAACTCACAATTGAAAATCATTGTATGTATCGACATGTTTATTTGTTTTTATAGACCCAAACTAGCATAGATGAGTGGTACAATTAGAGACAAATCTTTTTGCAATCTGTGTCACACTATGTTCCATTCCACATTAGTCAGGAATGTTCCTCATCTTTTCAAACCATCTTTAAATAAATATTGTTTTAAGTATCTATTTTAATGCATATTCCTCTCAAAATGTATTTATATAAATATTTTTTTCTTTAACTTTTATATGTATGTCAGGATTATCAAAAATTGTATTCCATCAGTTTTAAGTATGAAATCTGTTGATTTGCTGTATATATTAGTCTTGAATCATGAATTAATTTTACAGGCATTTTCAACAATTAGATTTCTTTATTTTAATTTCAAAGAATATTCAACTGTTCACTTGTTTAAAAAAAAAGTACTTTAAAAATTGTTAATTTAATTAACAATTAAATTGTATCTATAAAAAGATAAAAAACAATCATAAGGTTTTTAAAAAGATGTCACTACTGTGTGCATTCTTGAAGTTATAAAATAAATGGGTGTATACTGCTATTTGTTTGCTTTGCCTTTGTAAGTCATATAAAAACACAACCAAAGCTTACTTTCCCAACATGTGTTTAAGAACATGGTATGCAGCTGCATAAATAGAATTTTCCTTATTATTTCCATTCAGAAGGAAACATTAATTGATTATACTTTAAAATTCATGATTTATAGAATGCATCTATTTCATGTTTGTGTGTTTAGTATAACTGTTTGTATCTATAATATATTTGTAATTATAGTAGAACAATATTATATATCAAATAATTTTCAAAAACTGTTTTAGATCTATGGTTTTAGAATGCTTATATCCAGACAGTTTTATTTGTGCAACCCTTCTGATTAGATATTGGGAGAGAATCTCCTCCCACTAGTTTCTTGCTGTTAAATATTTACAAAGACATACAAGCACTTCTACAATTTTTGTTATGATTTACATTTGGAATACCGCAGACATTGAAAAGGAAAAAAAAAAAAAGACATTTTCTTATCTATCCCCAATACATTAGAAAAGTTCATGCCCTGCTCTCAGCATTTTCCAACACAGCTGTAGAGTAGTTTAAAGCCTATTTTTTAAATAAGCGATGCTCAATTTGTCTTTGATGATCCGCATGATTCAGGTGAGATGGGAGCACGGTCGGGCTCTTATTTGCATAAAAATTAATCACAGAAAAATGTAAATTGATAAAATTTTGTCCTGCTTTTCCCCTCTATTCGAGAACCCGTGGATGGCTCCCAGAAGCAATCATCTCAGTATGGGGTTGCATTGGATGCTGTACAAATGATCACATTTGTGTTGAATACTCACTCATTTAAATGTCAGCACTGATGGGGCGGTAGGAAAAAAAAGAGTGGGAAAAATGCACAGCAGCTGAAGACTATCAAATCCATGGGCACTCTTTAGAGATATATGATCTAATGTGAAAAAATTGTGGATTAATTATCCTTTTTTCAAAATGGTAATTGTTTTAGTGTTACAACAGAAAAAATATGCAATTTATTTGGAATCAAACAAAAAATCAGTAATGTTAAATACATCATTACATCATTGTGTTTATTAGAAGGCTGCAATTAATTCCAAAGTCTCCTGTTCTATAATAGATGAAACAAAGAATGCCTCTATTGCTTTTCAAGGATATACTATATATATTACTAAAGAAACTATATTTTGTAAAAAAATTGTTTTAACTGGGTTTTATACAAAGCAATTTGCTGTTTAAATGTTATATGATGCCAAATAATTAAGTATACATTTTAGCAGTGTTAAACAATAAATATAACAGCAATGAGTATTATAATCTCTTCGGAACCATTATTAAATTTTGGTAAAATATATCAGTAAGTATAATATTGTCTATCTTGCATGAACACTACCAGGGTAAATATCAATAAATGATAATTCTGATTGTCGGTTTCTCTAAACTGAGCCAACTAGCAAAACAACAACCAGGAGTTAAGTCACGTTTGTGTCTGATAAAATTTGAATTGTATTAGCAATTATTTAATTTATTCTTTATACACTAGAAAGATTGTAACAAAAGCTAAATAGTTTGCAAAAGTTTCTTTGCAATAAATATTTTTGTGATTGTTCCAGCAAGAAAAGTGAGATATTTTTTTTAAAAAATTGTCAACATTTTCTCATTGTACTAAAAATTGCAATGTTTTATTGTCAAAAAATATATTTTTTCTGTGTGTGCATAGTAATATATTTATACACACACAAACATATATTATGCAAAGCTCTAAGACATTCTAGGTGTAACCTTTCTAATTAGTTGGCTTGCTTAGATGGAAAGAATGCTGTAGTTGAAAATGACCTAGTTTAGATTTTTTCCCCAGGAAAATAGCTGATTGGCATGACAAATGTCTAGAGTACAGAAGATGAGCTTGATGAAAATATACAAAATCTGTTACCTAGATAGATATTCTTACAGTTTTTAAGTGTAAGAAAACAAATAAGGAGATACTTTGAGAATCCTGGGTTATGACTAAAGCTGTCAGTAAATATAATAAGGTAACTTTATAGACATTAAACAGCCTAAGGACTTATAGGTAATAAGATGAAAAGCCAATTCCAAAGCAAGTGGTTGAACAACTGAAAAAGTGGTCAAATTCGCTCCTCAGGTTAAAGGATTTTACAACTCAAAAAGTCCAAAGAAGAGATTTCCAAAGAATCAAGATCTATTAAAGTTCACAGTCAGGGTTGGACTGGAGTATGGCATCACTGATTTTTTCCCCAGCATTTGAGAGCTACAGATTAAGTACTTAAGATTTCATGAACGTCCTTGATCCTGTAAAGAGTCTATTTCAAGAGGTATTATATCTCATAGCCTGCACTTTCAAACATATCTTCTACTGTACTCAAGTATTGAAAGTGACTCAACCATTTCACACGAATTAGCTTCTGAGTTCTCAGACAGGCCTGGGATGAATATAGTTGCTTCTGGTGGAAGACCTATGTAACATCTAGACTAATGGAATGTGCCCCTCTTGGTCTTCTCAATTGTATTTGATGTTATTGAACACAATATCTTTTCAAATGTCTACAAGGGATAGTAATGAGATCTATCATTTTAAATTAAAAATAAACACAATAAACTACTCAGCTATTACTTACTAAGACTTTTAGCAAATGTGCATTTGCTGAGGCAGACACACTGGTCCATTCTGGAACTCTTTGGTAGAGTTGCTGAAGCAGGTTTTTCTAATAATAATAAATTACCACAATTTTCTGTTTACAAAGGTCAGCTGAATATGCCCCAACATGGTTAGTTTGCTATTATGAAATGCATTCCAGTGCTAGCCAGTGGCGCCTTAGAATGTTTTTGTCTTCCTGATGCTGCTGCCAATTCTAGTACTGTTGGCATGATAAGTGTAGCTGTCTCTCTTTGGATGATTGCTTGTATCTTCACTTGGCTGTAGGATTGTATAATTTTGATCTAGAGCTAGACTGCGGTATAATTCTAAATAAAATAGATCAAATGAAGAAATTATGTGGTTGGACTGAAGCTCCAGAAAGAACTGGATCTTTTAAAAATCAGATTCCATGCCAAGATATAATATTGACACAGCACTGATTTAGAGTTGTAGATAATCTCTTCTAAAATTGGGACTTGATTGATATAGCTCTCTTGATGCTAGTTGACTTCTCAAGATTTTGATACCATTAATCAATGGAAAGGGAAAATACATGAGTTTTGCATGATCCTGCTACTATAACTATTTCAATAAACTTTGTTCCAATCTTTCTGTAGACTCAGGTTCCAAAGCTGGTATACATTGTAGGGTTTATAGCTATAGCTGGTTCAAAATGTGCTGTGCTAGCAGTTATGGGCATATTCTGCAATATCTCTGATCTGCAAGCTTCGTTCATCAATGGATTTTTAAGTGAAATTCAAGGTACTGGTTGTCGTCTACAAAGCCCAATGTGGCTCAAAAGGTGGAAAAGGGCCACCTTTTTCCAATTTTCTCTCCCATGCTAAAAGATATAACAAGATGGGTATGATCCAGGTCCCATTGATTTAACAGTGCCATACCGTAGAAAATCACCATCTTGCATACTCAGTTGCTGTCCCTGCTCTCTGCAATACCATTTCTGTAGAGCAGGGATGTCAAACTGGCAGTCCACTGGCTGGATGTATCAAGCACAGGCCATGCCCACTCCAGCTCAGAGAGTGAAAAAAATGTCATGAAACATCATGTGACAGCAACGTGATGCAGTGGGTTTAATACTGTAGAGATTTCTGTAATTTTGTGATATTTAATTTTTGTATACTTCCTTGACTTTTTGATTCGATGGCCTAGAAGTTCAATAATATAAAATAATACATCATGACAAGAACAAGTGACTTGAGTCAGTCTGTTGTATGGCTGGCAATAGTTCCTCAGAATTCAATTTTGGCATTTACCCAACCCTTATTGGAAATGCCAACATTCCAAGCTAGTGATCTTCTATGCTGGCAACCCCTTAAATAAGCTGGAGATGGGCATTACTTTTAATTATGAGGTTGAGTATTTACTGGACTGAAAATTTCATGAGGACTCCATTGTTGCTGCTAGGAAGGAGATGATCCATACAAGAGTTAATAAAAGAACTAAGAAAAAGTGTGACTCTTTCATCTGCTGATAGAAATTTAATGACTCATCTTCATTCTCTTTACTTGCAAACCCTCAATGGATTCTACTATATAGTAGACAATGGTGAACGAAGAAAACTAAGACATGGCAAGAAATGCTGTTGTAATAATGCTATACTTGATTCTCTTTCTGGAACTATACTTGAAGTCCACAAATCTTTTAACAATGCTTTTCAATAGTGTATTCAATTATTTCCATCTTTGTGTGAATGCAGTAATGTTCTGGGATAGTTCCTAATCAAATGCAACATGCAGATTGTAGGCCGGAGTATTTAATCTGGTAAAATTCCTGGATCATTTTGTATTCCTATGTGGGGTTTTTTTTTTTTTTAAAGAAGAAGAATAACAGGGAAATTCTGCTGTTGCCCAGCTGTGGTGGTGACTATTTTTTGTGGAGCAATGTAACATCCCTCAAAAGTTTGATTTTGCCATGCTTCGTTGTTCTAATGAGGGAACATCATAACAGCAAAAGCAAAATTATGTGTTTTCTATATCCAGATACTGCTTTAATTGTTAAGTGCTGAAATCTTGGAATGAAAGTGTGTCAAAATGTTATGGTCAGTCAAACCAAATGAAAACTTATTAATTTTTTTATTAGGGATATTCAAAAATATCATGTTAAAGGGGGGGAGGAGCCAATGTCACAACAATACGGATGTGCGGTCTAGATGCTCTGAGACCGCAGCCGATACTTTTGCTGCTGGGTGATCCAATCAGGAAGAATACGTCTTGCTGATCTCAGGGACATCGCGAAGTCCCTGATCGAGGCAAGAGAAGTTCTTGCCGGCGACAAAAAATCCAGCTAAGGCTGATGAAGTCGGGGCGGCTCCAAAATGGAAGGATACGGAAAGAGAAAGTGTTTCCAACTGGTGAGGAATTTTTACTGTTTTAAAAGAGACAGCCTATAAAAAAACTTCAAATTAATTTCAATTGGAGAACAGAAATAAGCGGCGGAATTAAGCTTAATTAATATTTATGGTGATTGTTTGTGTCTGGAAATTAAAAGAGTGGAATACAGAAAGAGGAATTAAATGGAGGGGAACTCTACCCCAGATGGCAAGACACAGAAGAAGGAAAAACAAAAGAATTTATGGATTTAAAGAGATAATTTTTATTAGCAACATAATTGATTACACTACTGACAATTAAAGATAAGCTGATTAAGGAAACAGAAGAAGGGCATCAAAATTACATAAGATTTTATAAGCAATGAGTTGCTAAGAGGAGTCCATACAAATTTGATTAAGGAGATGATTAGAGGACTGATACCACAAATGGCAGAAGACATAAAACTGTTTTGCTATTGGAAAGATACAGGTTGATAGATGGAAGTGTATAATTTAAAATTAGTTAAACTTAGTGAAATTTAGTGACAATAGATATAGTTAAATAAATAATTGATAATGATAATAATGTATAAATGTGTTGTGTTATGATAAGTAATAATTGGATATGAATATTGAATGGTACCCATGAAAGGAAGATTAGAAATCTTTTTGATTATATATAAAGGTTAATAAAAAAGAACTAAGTTAGATTCAGTTGTCTTGATTATTAGGGGGAAATGTTATGATACAGGATATAGTCAAATAAAGGATGGATAACGATAACAACGTATATATATGTATGGGTTCAACATAAGGAAACTGGATGTAAATTGTAAACAGTGATTTAAAAAGGAGAATTAGAAAATTTTGTTACTAAATATTATGGATGTTTAGCTACAATAGGACATAAGAATTCAGTGTTATTGGAGGATTTTAGAAATAGTAAAGGAAATGCCAGTATGTAGTTATGTATTAAATCTTGGTATATTTTATGATGAAGGACATTTAAACAATTATAGTCAAATGAAAATGGAGATATGATGATGGTGACTTGTATAAATATCTGAGTTAAAATACTCGAGTTAATATGAATTATGGTTGATGATTGTGGAAGAGATGCATGAAAGCCTTTTTGTAACCAACTGATACACTTTCTACAGTATGTAAAGAAGAATGTGTTACGTTTGTTTTGAAAATTAAAAATAAAAAAAATTATTAAAAAAATATCATGTTAAGGAATGGACCAGCCATACTGAATTTCATACATCTAGCTTTATAATGAATCTTATTTGTCTTGTACAATTGTTCAGATTGCCATAAAGCACTGAGCCCTAATACACTTCAACCCATTTGATCTGTGGTGCAAGTCCAAGGTATTGTAAAATCTAATTTAATCTCCAGTACTTCAGCCAATCTCACTTCCTAGAATCAGAGAGTAACTGAAATGGAGCAGGAGTGGAAAGACAGTTATATAATTAACAAACTAAACTAAACTACATTGTATACATACACACATACCTCTCACTTTTTTCCATTGTGCACCTACGTTGTATGCCTACAGCAGGGGTGTCAAACTGGCGGCCCATGAGCCAGATGCATCACATGCAGGCCACACCCATCCCAGCTCTGTGAAGGGGGAAAAAAAACATCTTGATACGTCATGTGACACCCTGAATTTTACAGCCGTGACCTACAGGATCTATTGTTTGACTTGACTCAGATTTGGTTTCATGTGTAAACGCAAGACTGAACATACTTCCTACTGATAGAGATGGATATACTTGGTATCCATCTTTCCTTTGCTTTTTTTTTACAATAGGAAAAGGATTTAAATCATACCTATTGATTATGGAGTTAGAAAGTCTGTCATAATTGTTTTTAGCTTAGTATTGAACTTTGCATATTTTCTTGAAAAACAGAGATTCGATAGCTGTTGGGGGCATTATAAAATCTACATTACATCTTTGAATGCCATAAAAGTAAAAGCAATTGTATTAGAAACTGTCTGCAATAAAAAGAAAATGAAATAAGGTAGGTAGGATTAAATGCTATGTAGCTTTGAAAATACATGGTTCTCAACTCAGCTTCCATGAACCGCTGTTTCCACCTAGTGGCTGCAGATGAGAAACATTGCAGTTTAAATCAGAGATAGTATTGAAAGCTGAGCCAGACCCCCCCACCCCACCCCCAATGAAATGCTGTAAGGGCAGAATGCATTTAGGCACTTATACAGTCATTATTTTGCTACCTATTAGTGCCAATGCAGTTCAGAGATTGTCAGCTTTTCATTTATAAAGCACAGTTTTCAGAAGGCTTGAACTTGGTTATTAAAAATCATACTGTGGTTGAAACCTGGCAGCTTAATAGCACTTTCAAGGAAAACCATGTGGTGTACACTGCAGATTTTCATTACCAATAATGCACAAGACCTGGCAGAATCTTGACAGGCTTCACATATGCAACTGGATCCCAAACTGCCACTTGCTCAAGTGAATAGCAATCAAGCTTTTTCTCTCAAACAGGATTTGCAAATTTCTGAAAAAAAGAAAAAATGTATTTAAAAGAAGATTAAACTAAAGGAGATGGACTGAATGCATCAGGAAATCTTGTTAGAACATCTGTAGCTTATCTATCTGGTTATCCCATTCATTGCTATCTACATTTTTTTTGGGGGGGGATGTTTTAAAAAATTAATTTGATATTATCAGTTTCTAAAAGTAATTATAAAGAACTGAATAGGAATCCAAGTGATGTGAATTAAGTTGATTTAAGATAATGTAATTGAGAGTATTGATTTCCAATGCTCTAGATAAGAAATTCATTTCCATGTTCTTAAATAGTAAATAGAATTACTATTCCAGAATAGTAATATGTTAGTAGTTAAGAAACTGAATGTCACCTCTTTCTTGTATCAATATTTCATATAAACAGTTTCCCTGTTTGCACTTAGTATCTGCTGTGAATATTTTTTGTATATATTTTTGTGTATGTTATGTATGATTGCATATAATAAAAAAGACACAATATTCCATGTTATATCCATGAAGGCGAACCTATGTCATGCATGCCAGAGGTGGCATGCAGAGCCCTCTTTGCTGGCATGCGTGCCGTTGCCCCAGGTGAGATCTCTGTGGCGTTTCTTTTGTGAGTTTCTGTTTCCCTGCAAACACAAGCTCACAAAAGAAAAATATTCTACCTCTTGCCGCGCTATCGGTGTTGGGATGCCCCACCTCCCACTGTCTGGCTGGTCTTCAGGTCTGGTCTTCAGGTCTCTGCTGCACATGCAGGCATATACTGTATGTGCATGTGCGCGCGCATATATGCACATGTGCATGGTGCACATGCATGCCCGCATGTCAGTGCATGCACACATTCACAATTGCACACACCTTTCACTTTGGGCATGCGTGTACGCGCAGTTTGAGCACTCGGTATCCAAAAGGTTCTCCATTACTGTGTTATATTGTACTTTATTGTCATATAGGCCATCTTCTTTAAAAAATAATTTTGAAGATTAATATGTACTTAGTTTCTTTGTTATAAGATGCACATCATGTATGACTATGACTATATATATATATATATATATATATATATATATATATATATATATATATATATATATATATATATATATATATATATTCTGAGGTTTTCGCGGGTATTAGTATGTAGGTCTCTAGTTGTTCGGGTTTTCTCCCGCGTAGAATTGGAGATGTCTTGGCGACGTTTCGACGAAGTCTCATTCGTCATCTTCAGGCGGCTTCAGACTACTTCAGGTTTGGTGTTCTACTCCTGGAAACACCAAACCTGAAGTAGTCTGAAGCCACCTGAAGATGACGAATGAGACTTCGTCGAAACGTCGCCAAGACATCTCCACTTCTACGCGGGAGAAAACCCGAACAACTAGAGACCTACATATATATATATAGAATATATATATATATATATATTCTGAGGTTTTCGCAGGTGTTAGTATGTAGGTCTCTAGTTATTCGGGTTTTCTCCCGCATAAAATTGGAGATGTCTTGCCAAGACATCTCCAATTTTACATGGGAGAAAACCCGAATAACTAGAGACCTACATATATATATCTCCCTTTATTTATTTATCAGCAGAAATACAACAAAACATATATATATATATATATATATATATATATATATATATATATATATATGTGTGTGTGTGTGTGTGTGTGTGTGTGTGTGTGTGTGTGTGTGTGTGTGTGTGTGTGTGTGTGTATGTGTGTATATATATATATATATATATATATTAGATTTTTACAACCCCTGGTAAGCCCCAATTATGGGAGGAAGCTAACTGCTTCCATCATCTGTCCTTCGGCTCGTCACAAGAGTCCATCACGACAGAAACCCAATATTTTTACTGTTGCCTTTGTTATATTTGTGTTTTTTTATTTATTTGTGTTTGTATGTATGTATATGTATATGTATATTTCATTTGTCTATAGCTTATTTTCTTTAATTAGTTCAATTGGCCTTTGGATCATTGTATTATAATAAAATATGCTATGAACCAATTATTGTGGAATCGTATACCTGGTAATAGCAGGTATTCCAACAAAATGTTAGAAAAGTACAGTCCAAATCTATAGAAAATACTAAGAAGGAATATATGAAAATAATATTGATATAAGTTGAAATTAAATTGACAGAGCAGGAATAACAAATTGAAAGTCAGCAAGGGGGTGGGGGTGGAAGCAGATTAACAGTGCACTTATATTCCTATGTTTGAGAAGTTTTTAAAAGAACTGTTTGCCAAAGGGAAGGATAATTTAGTTTCCCAAGTTACTGCCAATCAGAAACATATCAGTTAAAAAAACAAGTGAACCTTCTCATAAGAAAATGGACTTTTCTTTCAGATGGGCAATTAAACATGAAGGAATAAATAAGCCCGGTCAATGGAAACAATCAAAAGTGGAGAATCCTTTATGGAATAAATTGACCTATATGTGGCCTGTACTTCCAAATGGAGAATTAAACCAGGTAATTTCTTAGGGGGAAGAGGGTAGACAAATAAACAAAAATGCATACATATTTATCCAAGATACTTAAAATAAGTAGATACATAGATAGATCCTAACCATATAGATAATGAGAAGTGATGGATGGTTAAAAAGTATGAAATATAAATAAAGTATCATCATCATCATCATCATCATCATCATCATCATCATCATATAAATTGCATAATAAAGTTAGATGCATAATTCTTGAAATCACAGAAGGCTTCAGCAGAGAAGCTCCAGAGAAATCATCTACTAAGGTCATTCAGGTCATATTAAAAACTGCTACAATTGCCCCATGAGTTTTGAAATGATTTGCAATGCAATCTAAGGCATTGTTCCCTATGGTTAACACCCATCAAAATACAGCAATGGCTATTCATCTTTCATTATTACCTTTCTTAAAACCTAATCCTATCCTTCATTGCTGATTGTGAACTCTTAAAGCTATTAGATGTGTACAAAGCAATAATTTACAGTGTATCTGTTTTGTAATTTCCTTAGCTTTGTACTGCATTCTGGAAAACCTATTGTCAATGTACCTGGGATACGTTCTGTTGTTAGGCAAAGTGGGCCTTTTAGGAACTAAGGAAGCCCATTGCTAAGGAGGGGGAATGTTGAGGTCATCAACTGATATGATGATGGAAGCTGGGGATTCTCTAGGTTCCAGCTCTTTCTTTAAAACTGCCCTTGGGGTATGCTATGAGCTGGTGGGAAGGCTTCTTTTCTTTGGTCTACATGAGCTTCCAGGGAAGTTTGTCTGGGGCAGGATCAATTGGGATACATGGGATTAGATAGAGAAAGGAATTGGGTTTGATCTTTGCATGCAACAATCAAATCAAGAATTATTTGAGAGTCAAATTTATTTCTTTGACATGAAGTATAAATAAAGTTATATAATAAATAAACTTATGATATACCGGTTTATGTTTTTGTACTCACACACAGCAATATAGATGACACCAATTCATATTTTATGACACAGAATTCATTGATTCCCCTGAATGTTTTCATCATCTCCACAGTACCAGACTACCTTTATTCATATCTATTATATTCCTGCCTATTGTCTTAATTTCACAGACTTACCTTTCTGTTTTCCTTTTCCATTAGTTCATTCTGGCTCTTTACCATTTAATCATTTTACATTCCAAGTCAAAATCTTTCATATATTATGATTATCACCCGAAGGGCCCTTAGCTATTGACCTCTGTCACAATCATCACTTTGTTCAATTGGACTTTGATATACTGTTTTACAGCAATGTATTGATTTGTCATTCTTAGTTATACCTGTGCTACATGCAGGATCCCCTACTACTGTAACATTAAGAGAAACTTTGATCAATTTTGGCATATTCAGTCAGCATGTCATGTGCAGAATTAAATTCCAGTTTCCCAGGTGACCTGGATTTATTTTTATCCCATTTGTAAAGACATTCTCCTGATGAAGATAAAGAGGAAGCAAGATTTGCCCCAGTGAAGTTCTTCCTGTTGTAAAAACCTCAGCTAGCAGTTCTGATATCCAGAAGGGATTTCTCCTATATATGTAGCACAACATCGCGGCTTCACTTTGTTGTCAGAAAGGAGCATGTTGCCTCACTTGAAACATTACTGAAGCAAAGCATCCCTTCAAAGCTTTTCGTAAACTTAGTAACTTCTGTTGATTAGTTTTGGGAAGAAAAAGATCTTATATGTCTGAAGTTATGGCTTAACGCTTTTGCTTTTCTTTTCTCTGATTGTTCAAACACTGAGGATATAGAATTCAGTAGTTTCATCTGTTGCTTTCAAATATACATGTGAGAAACCACGATAACATTCTGCCTCACAGTATCTCTCCTAGGCAGATAGTAATCTATGTAACTATTCAACTGTCTGTGAATTTTAAAATAACTATGAAATGTTTGAACTTTTAATTATTCGTGTCTGACTCCTATCGGCAGAAGATTTGGTGTACTGTATTTGCTGGCATTGTTACTTTTGCTATTCATGGCCCTCTCAACCCATATTCTCAAGAGCTCCACCCATGCCATGTGTGGAGCTCTTTATCTCCCAGAAGTTGAACTGTTAAATTGGATTTTTATAGTACATGTCCTTATAATACCACAATGTTTATTTTTGTGCTGAAAGGCTTTTGACTGGCCCATTGAAGGTCTGCTGATTCCAAACAGCCCTCCACTAAAGAAGCCTGCTGGTCGGAAGCCAGAGATCAACATGCCTTTGAGACTGAAGGTTTTGAGAAATGGCGAACCAAACAAAAACAAAGCCTTCTCTGTTCTTGGACCTGACTCTGCATTTGTGATAAGAAAACAGTAAGAACATAGTGTTTCTTTATCTCATATAGGTGTAAATGCCCTTACATGTACATATTAAAATCACTGTTATATGAACTTAGTAACGATACCTTTTAATTTACCTCCTTTTTTAAAAAAGTGAAATCTCTGAAATATTTTTCAAAAACCTATTTTGTTTGGCAATAATTAGGAAAATATAAATCCAGACACAAGTCCTAGGATTAAATTAAACAGCTAGCTATCCATCTTTGTCAGAAACATAATAATTTATATGCAATATTGCCACTGTTTATGGCAAATTATGGCACACCTTTGCCCACGTATATTTATATCTCCATTTTAAGAGACTGGTTTAGAAATGCTCAGTAACTCATGTCCCAATGGCCATAGAAGCTGTGGTAGCACAGTGGTTGGAATGCAGTACTGCATGCTAATTCTGCTGACTGCCGGCTGCCAGCAGTTTGGCAGTTCAATTCTGATCAGTTCAAGGTTGACTCAGCCTTCCATCCTTACCACCCAAGGTTGGTAAAATGACCCAGATTCTTGGGGGCAATATGCTGATTCTGTAAACATCTTAGAGAAGGATGTAAAGCACTGTAAAGCGGTATATGTTAAGTGCTTTGCTATTGCTATGTCTCTGGAGATATTATATTGAATAATATTGACCACAGTTTTGTTCATTGTGATTAATCTTGTCCATCATTGTTTTAATTCAATAAAGGAGAACATTTGTAGCTTAGTGTTGACATGAGGGATCCTTGGTATTCTCTGAGCTTGGTTGTTTTCTTGCAAATGTTTCATTCACCAAACTAGGTAATCATCATCATCAGTGCTTTGATTCAGCAAGAGAAATCTTTGTGTGAAACTAGCATTTAACATCTTTCCAGAGATTTTTTATTTTCTATTACAGCTTATATTGTATCAGTGAGTGGCTATTAAACATGTATTTATTACAATTTTATTCTTCCTATTCTTTAGGATTTCATGGCAGCATATATAGTGTTCCCACTTCTTAATTTTGCCCCAACAACACTCCTGTTAAATAGGTTGGATTGAGAAGCAGTGATTGATACAAAACCACTTAGGAGCTTCTCTAGCTCAAGATGGATTTGAACCTGGCTCTTCCTATTTAAGTATTATACCAGATGGGTTGTTCTTGGATAACTTGCTAGCTGAATGGGAATATATAGCCCTACCCACGATATTTCATCATGATCTTAACATAGTCTTAACAAGCAGTAGACATAGGACTCTTAAGAAGTCTGCATAGTAAAAGAAGAAAATGTAAAATTAGGAATAAAAAGAGACTGAGTGAATGTGGACTAAATATAAAAGGGAGTGACTGGCATGGAAGAATATATTGAGTTGCTTTGCTATATAGAGAAAATAAATGAAGACAGCACTAGAAAACAAATAGAGATGAAATGAATTGAGTCAAGAAGAAACAAACACTGAAGAAGTTGGGGTTATCCACGAAATCCTAACTAAACATTTTTAAAGAATAAAAATAATATATGAATTGCAGGCAAGAATGGTTTGCAAAAAAATGTGGTATTGGTGTAAACTAGTTCTAGCTGTGTTTCTTTTCTCTTATTTTATGACTTAAATTTATTTAGGTTACTATTTCATTCTTATTTTAGTATTTTCAGCTCCACCATAAGTTAAATTCTGTAAACTATAGTTAGATAGGTATAGTGAGCAAATAAATGTTTATTACTCTATGCTTAATTTTATAGCATTTATTTCAGCTCTATTCCTCAAGATTATCACTATAATTCCTGAAAAATCTCATCTTTTAAAGACCTTCATCATTTCATTGCTTGAATTTTTATTCCATCTACTCTTTAAAAAAAGTTTGAAGCAGCATAACATCATAATTGATTAATGTCGATTTTTGAATGTTGTATTTTTAACAATTTCTTGTTCTTCACTTCATTTTTTCAAAAAAAAATTTCTATATACACATTATTTCAATTTTGCTCTTATAGTTACTAACTATCTAGAGTTTGTGACTAGATGATACAAATGAATAAATAAATAAATAAATAGCTTTTATTTTTATTTATAATACTCTCCAGAACTACTGGAAACAATACGGTGGGTACAGTCCCAAGGGAATGGCATTTTATCATGTTAGTCTTAATTCTTCTACAAAGCAAAGTAGAAGTGAAAAGTAGGATATCAGGTGATCTCTAATTTGGTGGAGATGAAGTAGCTAACCATTTTACTTTCACTTTTGTTTCTCTCTATTCTTTTTTCCATTGATCATTTTTTCCCAAGGTACACCCTTGACAGTGCAAAATAATGGACTGTCTCACATTTAGAACTGCTTATGTCATCTGTATCCTTTAGCAATTATTTGATCTTCATCATAAAAATCAACTGAATCATACTCTCAGATGTATATAATTTCCTTTGCTATATGT
This sequence comes from Thamnophis elegans, assembly GCF_009769535.1. Lineage (NCBI taxonomy): Eukaryota > Metazoa > Chordata > Lepidosauria > Squamata > Natricidae > Thamnophis > Thamnophis elegans. The sequence goes on from NC_045541.1 coordinate 92,625,641, forward strand.
AACCGTTAATAGACTTATGCTTAAGCTATGTATTTGAAACAGACTTTTTTGTATGTGGATATTCAGCAATCACCATTTTCATTCATGCTTGAGTCTCAAAATGGCTGAATCATTTTTTTCTAGTGAAAAAAGTCATTTTTTTCTTACGAGCACATACACACATATACACTTTAAAAAATCTTCCTTTTTACTGTTTTACTATAAATAATAAAGTGATTATAATTATACAAAGCTTTTGTACTGATGTCTACTGTATACGGTGGCCTTAGCTGAACAAACTTTTCAAAATTTATCTACATACTTGTACATGTCTGGAGATTTTTACAATTTGTTCACTATCTCCTTCCTTGATTCATAAAGATTCTGATATACTTACTAATTATTCACCTCTCAGCTTGCTTTAGCCTAGAGGTGAAAACATAGGAGAGCAAAATAATTCTTTCTTGAGCCTTTAGGAATTCCTGTTGATTACATTAATTATGTTGAAAACTATGTCTCTGTTATTCCAAAAATGGCAATTAGATTTTAATTAAAACCCAAACAGTTAAAAATACTTTTCTTAATACATTTTTAAAAAATGATCAATGATAATTATTTTGTATTCATGTAGGCATATACAGGAGAGATTATATAAAAAGAAACAGCTTTCCATTATAGTTTAGTTTTAGAACTAAGTAGTATATTAATTGAACACAACATTTAACTACAGTAGTAAAGTATTGAAGTCTCTGATATATAACTTAGCTGACCCAGTTCAAGAATATCATACTGTAGTTCTTATTTCACATGTTTTCAACCCAATGGCTGCACATTTTTCTTTTCTTTTATTAATATAGGAATGAAGGATACTGGGGATAAAATGTTCAAAAATTTAGCCTTAACCAGAAATATTTGGAAATTATGTTTCTAAAAGTTTATCTAAACATAAAGAACTTAACTTAAAATCATTTTGTTTGCCTTTTTGCTCAATGGTAGCTGTAATCCTTTATTGAACCCATTTCTGTATGAAATCCTTAATTTCTAGTGGGACAGAATACTGTATGACTTCATACATATAATATACTTTTATATTATCTAATATTGCTTTTACATTTTCACTTTATAATAGAGAACTGTGAATATTCATATATCAGTGAAAAGCTTTGATGTAAAGAATAAGTTAAATACCTCATTTCTCACATTGTTAGCAAAGATGTCACCTTTTAACCTTTCTTTTAAGCTTTTTAGAACATCTGATGCTTTTTTATAATGGTTTAATATTACTTTTTCAGATTGATTAAATACACTTCATACATCGCTGAACAATGAGTAGCATTCAGATAGGCTGTCCGCTGAGCTGCCTGCAAAAGTGATACAGTTAAAAAAATAATCTTCAAAGTAAAGTCAAGCCTGAAATTGAAATCTTTGACGCATACATCTCATAATTAGTTCTCTCCCTGCCAGATCTAAAATGTGAATATGCTGTTCTTAAATTTATTCAGATCTTTTTACATAGAAATTTAATGAATGGTATATGCCTTTAAAGTTTTTTTCTGTAGATCTGAGGCAAGATCTAAAGTTTTCCAAACTATCCTTTATAACATTTTTGAATTTCCGTGTTTGGTCATCTAAAACCCACCCCCTGACTGATGAAATGAAGAAAACTGTTCCTGAAGCTGGATTTAATAGTTACATAGCTACATACATGAAACCATTGTGAAGCTACAATGAGACTTTTCCCCTACTGTCATTATCACTGCAGCTAAGAAGCTGTTAATATTGCTACTACTTCTCTGCTCTTTGTTAATTTGATCTTGGGTTTGAAGAGAATTGTGATAGAAAAATGTTCTTCTACCTTATTAACAACATTCCAATAAGTTTCTTTCAAATGTAAAAACTTTCCCATCTCTTTGATAGACATAAATTTCATAAGTGTGGGATATTATTTATGTATAATATATATTTAATTTATATAATGTTCATAAAGAATCTGGGATTCAAACAGCTGCTGAGGCAATTAAAGCTCTTGACCAATGCAGTTGAGTTTGTGTGTGTTTACCTTTTTCCAGCTGATTTCTGCACCATTTCACAAAGCTCTTTTTCATACTTTACAATATGAAGAACTATTTGGTGAGAGTCACAAGTTCAAATTCCTCTTTAGCAGGAGGAAGGAGGAGTCTGATTCTTTGGATTCCAATTGATAATATATATCAGTATTTTTCAACATTGGCAACTTTAAAACATGTGGATGTCACCTTTCAGAACCAATTCCCAACAAATCTTGCTGGCTGGGTGAGGCATTCTGAGAATTCTAGTCCACACACCTTGAAGTTGCTAAGGCTAAGGAACAGATAAAGATATATGTAATGAGTCTGTATGGTATATCTTTCTGTGAGCATTAGATTAAAAATTATGCTAATGAAGTTTCAAAAATGAAATAGGCATACAAAAGGGATGTCATTCTTCAAGTGGTCTGTTTGAAAGCATGTTTAGTAGACTTGTGACAGTAATTGATTATTTTTGCCCCCTCTCCTTTTTAACATAAAAAAAATACTCTTGTTGATAGTGGTAAAAACAGCAATAACAGACTTCTTCTTAATAGCTTTCAGCTAAGCTACCAATTTTTTTAACCTGAGGATGCAATTTCTAAAATGTTTTTGGGTGGGAAAACTTGATTGGTTGCTTTTATAAAAAGCTCAGTTGCTACATCAGCTATTACCCTTGATGCCTTGCTATCAGGTCTATATTTTCCCACTTATAAAGAATGTGATTGAAAGCCATTCCTATAGTAATTTAGTTATATAAGACAATTGAAAAGACTTCCCAACCCAATTCATTCTTATAAATCAATTTGTTTTAATCTAAAACAGTGCTTAGACTATATTTTTTAGGCTTTCAGATATTCCTAGAGGCACCATTCAATGGATATGTAAGTGCCTGATATTTTGTTGTTTGAATTTCTATTAATTTCAGATGCTGCTTGTGCAGCTCCCATGGGTGAAAGTGAATGGAGTTCATATTGCAATGTCAATTCTTTTTGTAATATAAAAAAGCATCAGTCAGGTAATTCCAGTGATGCTAACATGACCTGCACTAGAATCAAGAGTGAAAAGAGATCTTTCTCTAGACTGCAAAATTGTATAATTGTATAATTTTGTTTTTATATTTTTATATATTTATTCACAATAAATTTTAAAAGTTATTTGGATTTCCTGTTTATATAAGATACATTGATTTACTTTAGAAATGTTGAAACAGAAAAAAACCAGAAGCCAAAGGGACATCAGAAGATGTACACTGATACAAATTCAGAAAAGGAATCACATAACACAGAATTTCAGCAGTTTCTTGAAAGGTAAATATGCCTATATTAAAATCTGTTGTTTTCCATTTGGTTGTGCCACATGTGGTTTTTAGTGGTCTAGCATGGCTATTGTTCTGGTAGTGTAAATCTGTAACTGGAATGGGGAGAAGGGGAGAAGTAGCTCAATTATTGTCTTGAAGGGACACTGTGTTGGCACAAGCACTGATGAGCTGACCTGACTGCTAGTCAGACCATGTTGGGGGAAGATGTACTGTAGATATTGCAGTCCCATTGGCCCAGCCTGGTATATACTATAGGTGTTGGGGTCTAAAGCCACCTCCCCAGTTACTGCGTATCTGACCTAAAATTGGAAAAAGAGAAGCAGAGGAGGAAAAGTCTGTACATGGTGAACAGGGTAATTGGAGAGAGAAATTACCGTAAGCATGAAGAGCAATTGTTGATTCCTGATCTGGAAAGGAGAACAAGGTCATTGAGTGGCTTCTCTGGAAAAAGGGAAGTGAAGATCCAGAGGAACAAAGCTCCACCCAAATGGTAAGGATGAACCTGGAGGGCTGCAGATAGCATCTTCGCATAAGACCCAAAATGGGAAGGAGGAGATTGTCAAATAGTGGCAAAACCATTTGCCAAGAAAGGACTGGGCAAAAGACCGCAAGAGAGGTTCTTCCCTAAGTAGAAAAGCACTAGGTATTTGGTTGAGCAGATCAAGAAGCAAGTCATTCTGGTAAGAGCACTACAGTATAAATCCAATCAATTCATTTTTTTTTCCTCACTCTCTTTCTTCTTCATAAACCCTCCAAAAAGGGAAAGAAGCGGGATTGCTAGAAGGAGATATTTCTAGGAGGGAGACTTGGGAAGAAATATAACACCAGGATTGTATTGTACAACCCTGTTGTAAATAGTTTCGCTATAAGTAGTAAAAAGCATAAAAACTTCCACAGTCTTGTTTTCTGTCTGTTGTCATCCTTGCAAAGCAAAATACACCTCCAGTTCAAAAAGAACCCTGTGACATTGTGACATTGATATTCACCATTAATATATTAGAACGATGAGGGACCTTTACAATTGTTTAATTTCATTTACTGAATAGGCTATCCAAGTTTTTTTTAATCTTTGTTGCTTGCCATTATTCAATCTTATCAGCTTTCTTTACACATTTAGAGAGTTGAAAGTTAGTCAATGATGCTTGAAATATAAGCTTAGGTTTTCCCAAAGGTGCTTTATCAAGAGCCAAAAGGACTTTCTTTGTTTTTCCTTAAAGAAGTTTTGATTCTCATCCACTTCTGAAGAAGCTTCTTGGATGAGAAGTGAAACGGAAACCATAACCTAGATGACTGAGAATCTACAGATATAAACCTAGGTCACTTCTACACTTAGCCAGTGGTGGGATTCAGCCAGTTTGCACCTATTTGGGAGAACTGGTTGTTAACTTTCTAAGCAGTTTGGAGAACCGGTTGTTGGAAGAAATCTCATTTTGTTTTTTTCCACTTTACAGGGCTAATCCTGTAAAGAAGGCGGGAAGGAAGCATTCTGGTGTTGTTTCTAGCCTAATTTTTATTGCCCTGCTTACAGAAACTGCCTCTCCAGTTAACCCTTATTACATTGTAATAGCTAAGGTGAAGTGCCCATCACCGAGAGTGACATTGAGTTGGCCATACCCAGCAAGTCACATAACCATTGAGCCACACCTACCAAGCTGGTCATTAGGGTATAGAACTGGTTGTTAAATTATTTCAATCTCACCACTGCACTTAGCCATTGTTTTACTGTTCACTCCAACGCACCCAAATAAAATGCTAAAAACAACAACAAACCCGAAAACAAAACAAATGTTCAATCAGTGGTCCATATTCTTGTTCATATTTATATAGTTTGTTAAATATTGTACAGTCTGAGTTAGTTACATATTTCTTACTTAGGAATTTTCTAAAATATCCCAATAATTGCAATGAGGGAGACCTATAAAGGCATTATGCTGCATTTAAAAAAAAACCTGTGTAAAAGCATGGAAGGGGGACCCTTAAAGAGAGAGGAGAGTCTGGCCTAAGCCTAAGTTCTGGCATATGAGATAAGGTGAAGCAGAGGTTCCCACCAACAGGAACTAGCACTCTCACTCTGCTTGAGGGTGTTCAGAATTTCCCATCATCTTCAAATACAGTTCCAAAGAAATGAATCAGTTTAGCTACAAACAAGAATGACCAGGTGGGCTTACAAGAGTGATTTGGGAATATCCTATGTGTATTCAAAGTCCTCCCAAGCTTTTAGGCCCTCCATTAAGATATTATGCAAACACTACCTATTTTTACCTCTGCTTGCTAGAGATGGCAACAATGGCAACTTCTTATTAATTGACAACTCTTAGCCAGAGTAAGATATAGAAAACAGAATAGAAAAATAGGCTTGTATTAAAATGCTGTGGTTAAATACGGCAATGCAGCTTTAGAAGCAAGAGTTACATAGCCAACATCAACCTCTTCAATGTTTTATTCACAAATAAATGGTACCATTTGGCGGAAGAGCAAATGCTCTTTGAAACTGTGTTTCTCATTCTGCAAGGATTGTACAGTTGAGGGATTGCTAGTCTTGAAATTGCTCCCTGTGGATGAGAGGTCTGTTCTCAGACCTGGAACTATTTTCGCTTTAACAGAATAAGGACTCCCTTGAGATATTTGGACTTATGGTTCTTAAGTTCGGAAAAGGGTGAGTTACACTTTGGATATAATAGTACTAGGTTAATTGATATTTCTAATGAGGAGTACAGTTATCCTGATGTAACATTCCATTGCTATTCCATCAAGTGTTGAAGACTTAATGCAAACATTACATGCATGCTTTCCTTTGCTAAAAAGGTGTACCACAGCACTGAATTTGCCCTTTGCTGCAAGAAGGCTGTTCACTGAAAAAGGAGTGGAACTCTTTGTTCTGAAAGATTTGGAGAAGGATCAGCTGGTAAGAAAAATAAAAATGTATTTGCCAATACTTTCTTCAAAAAATGTGTTTCCAATAAAATTAGTATGGTTTAAATAGTATTTCCTGTCTTTCATTCAATCCATGCATTGGAATATTTAGACTTACTTCCTTCTATTTGGTTCCCATCATTTGGGCACATTCACAGGCCAACAAGTCAGCAAATTCTAGTTATATTATGCCAGTAGATAGCCATTACAATGGATTTTTTAAAAAAATAACACCAAGTTTTCTATATTAAATCAACATAAGATCAGATGCGTTATACATAATAATCTGGCATATTTTTCATTTGCATTTGCATTATGCTCAGCTACTAGTGGACTTTCTATGTGGATCTTCTACAGAAGACTTATGGACCATTTAGCTTTAAAATATTGTCAAAATACAGTAAAATAATTGTGGCAATTTTATTAAGAATTTGGACATGTTATATAATTTATAAATATAATTTTGGAAAAGGCACTATTGCATAGTTCAATAATAATAACAACAACAACAACAATTACTATGTTATAGAAATACAATTATATATTTTGTAAAATATATCTTGAATTGATGAGCAATTTGAATTCATGCATCAGAAAGTGCATGATTTTATTTTTAAAAATGAAATAATATGAATGTGAACTACATTCAGTTCTCATTTTTTACAAACAGCTTTACATATCATGTGGAGAGCAATGGATTGATCCACTGTGGACTACAGCTCAACATAAGAAACGTCTCCAATGTAATAATTTAACATCTGATATAATGGCTATGCGTGCATATTGTGTCATGAGGAACCCAAAAAGTGAGCAGATTGCTTTCTATGCTTTTTTTTTTTTAAACATATATAATGACATAAAGCTAATATTAGGCATCTAACTCCTGAATGGAAATTACAATTATCCCTTTGTCTCATGTTGGGTTTTATGTGAGTCATGCTTGGAATCAGAAAATTAAGATGTCAAAGAATAATGCATTAAGCAGGCCCACCAGACAACATGAGAAATTCAAATGTTTTTCCCCATCGCACTATAAAAGGAGAACTGACGGATCAATGGATCTAGTAGCGTACTTGAGAGACCGCCTGCTGCCAATTACCTCCCACAGACCCATTAGATCTCACAGGGTTGGCCTCCGGGTGCCATCTACCAGCCAATGCCACCTGGCTATTACCCGGGGGAGGGCCTTCTCTGTGGCAGCTCCGGCCTTCTGGAATGAACTCCCCGCAGGGATTCGGACCCTCACCTCTCTCCAGGCCTTCCGAAAAGCCGTCAAAACCTGGCTTTGCCGGCAGGCCTGGGGGTGATGAGTTCCCTCCCCTCTCGACATGTATGGTTGTGCGACTGTTGTCTACTTTTATTATTTGTATTTTGTCTTTTATGTTCCCCTTTTTTTCCCCTTTGAATTGTTCGCCGCCCTGAGTCCTCCCGGAGAAGGGCGGCATACAAATAATACAATACAATACAATACAATAGTAAATGGGAAGAAACTTGTGCCTTTCACACAGCCCAAGTCCACATTTGTCCAAGAAAACCTGGTATCCTATGACTCTTGTTCCAGGCTTTTTCACTACTCTTTCCTCATTAGCCAGGTAGGCACTATCAGGGAGATAGGTCTACATTTCCACATTCTGTTGCGGAAAGCCTTACTTTTTCAAATATTTTTTCACTGTTGATTTTTTTCCCATGGACCCAAGACTAAGTAAACAAAATGGCAAACTCACTGGTGTTTTCATGACCCAGTTGACTAGGTGGAATTACAACAATCCTTTTGAAAAATGCGTCTGTTGTAGGCAAAATGTAACTTCCATGGAAATTAGGTCAATGGTTCAGTTTACAGTACTCTCTTGTATTCAATGATCCAGAAAATAGGTGTGAGTGTTTATAGGTTAAATATCTAAAATTGTTCTTTAATTTTTGCTGGAAATCTGACATTGGATGATATGCTTATAATAATTGATTATAGATAAGGAAACTCATCTGCAACTTGTTTTAAAGCAAATAAGTTTGAATTCATTTTCCAGATTTTGTTTTGCAAGTCAAGAATAACATTGTTGTTGGTGCTAAACTTTCTGTTGCAAGAGCTGTAGCGGAATTTGAAGAAAAAAAAGATGTTGAAGAGCCAGAGAAAGAAAAATGTGAAAAAAACATTGAAACAATAAAAGATGACACAGATAAATATCTGTAAGTGTTCCGAAGTAATAATCAGTACAATACTACGAATGGTTATAAATACTCTTTTTCAGGCTATTGACATTTTAGAATTCTTTTTTAAAAAATTAGTTGTTGCATTTGTGCTAAATACAAATATACTTTCCAATCAGTTCTACAGTGCATGATATATTATTCCATTATTTCCTCCTTATAGTTTGAAAGCACTTAAATTATTTTTGCTTCTTCTCATGATAAATAAGACAAAGTAACACTAAAAAAAATAGTCCTATTACTTTTAGTGGTTCAAGCATAAATGAGATTTCATGTACTTCTCTTTTACTATCTGGTAATCTTATTTTATCCTGTATATCTTGCATGGCTCAAATAAAAAGGTAGCCACAATTAATAGCTGAAAGAATTGTATTTTTAATAACATAAGAAGAAATGAAAATCTAAAATTTGTAGCAATTATACTATAATAAAACACTTCAGACAATTTAAATAACTGATTTCTAAGTTCTTCAAGTTCCTCAAGTTCACTTCACATTGAGCATATAGCTCAAGAACCTCTGACTACACATTAATGTAGTACAAATAGTGGATAACTCTACTAAATATAATCATGGTATGCGAAGTCAAGTTTTTCTTTCTTCCTGTACACGTCACCCCAGAGTATATTATTCCTATGTTGTGGGATTTGGTATTAACTTCCAACTCTGCTAAAACACTGCAAAGATACTGGTAGTTTGCAGTTTTTCTTTGGCAGGTATTTGTGTCAGGTGGAATGTAGTTTTCCTTTGATAGAAATTCCCACTTCTTCAGAGGTCCCCAAAGATGCCTGCTATTTCAGATTGTCCTGAAAAGTAGCTTTATTGCTGCCTCTTACACAATAGCTGCATTTTGTTTTGTTTCTGTTTTGAGTAAATTAGCAGAAAAAAAAAAAGAAAAATAACTAGTAAGCAGTGGAGTAAAGTCTGTCACAGAAAATCAACATAGTGCAGCAGTTGCAAAAATACTGTGAATCCTGCCTTACTAAGTTTCTAGAATTATTCCATCAGCAGGATTACGGGTAGAAACAATCCTGTTGTACTTTTAAAAACCCTGAATAAGTTCCTCAAGGCACTTGAGGAATAAATTTAGCAGTCATGGGATTAAGAAGACCTATCCTTTTATGGACTGTTGTCCGGTGGTAAAAGGAATAAATGAGCAGATTTTTCCCCCCAGCAAAGAATAATAAATGCCGTTCTTCAGTAAGTTGTTTGTAACTTGACTTAGGGCACAGCAATGAGGTGGCAAGTTTGCAGATGGTTCCAAAGTATTCTGGATAGGGGAAACTAAAATTCATTGGGAAAAGGTTAAAAAAAAAGCATTTGTTTTAAACAGAGTGAGCCTAACCAAATTCAAATGGCAAATTTAAATAGGTATAAATTGATGCACGTTGGAGTAAAACTACAACACCAGTATGCATTAGTTGGGTGTGAGCGGTCTATAAATAACCAGGAACAGGTTTTTGGGGTTAAAGTGGATTTGTGGAGGGGGGGGTTACTTTTGAGTGTAGTGTTAACTTCTTTTTTAAATATTTTTTTAATTTAAAACAAATACATCATCCTTCTTTACATGCTATAGAAAGTGTATCAGTTGGTTACAAAAAAAACCTTCCATGCATCTCGTCCACAGTCAACAAACATAGTTCATATTAACTTAAGTATTTTAACTCAAATATTTGTACATGTCACCATCAGTATATCTCCATTTTCATTTGACTATAATTGTTTAAACGTCCTTCATCATAAAATATATTGAAGTTAAATACATAACCACATACTGGCATTTCAATTACTATTTCTAAAATCCTCCACTAACTCTAAATCCTTATGTCTTGTTCTAGCTAAACATCCATAATATTTAATAACAAAGTTTTCTAATCCTCCTTTCCAAATCACTGTGTAAAGTTTACATCCAGTTTCCTTATGTTATACCCATACCTATATATGCATTGTTATTCTTATCCCTCCTTTATTTGACTATATCCTGTATCTTAACATTTTTCCCCTAATAATCAAAACTTTAATTGTATCTAACTAAGTTCTATTATTATTATTATTATTATTGTTGTTGTTGTTGTTGTTGTTGTTCTTATTATCCTTTATGTATAATCCAAAGGGATTGCTAATATTCCTTACATGGATACCATTCAATATTCATATCCAATTATACTCATCATGTAGTGTTAACTTCTGAGAACTATCTGGACTAATGCCTTTTTTTTCAAGATTTCAGAAACAGTTTACAATGCCTTCTTCCTGGACTAGCCCAAGATTATCCAGTTGGCTTCGTGCCTTAGCAGGACTAGAATTCATGGTCTCTTGATTTCTATGCAGATGCCTTAACCATTACACTGAACTGGCCCTCATAATAGTGAATAGCTCTACTAAATATAATCAAGATATATGAAATTAAGGTTTTCTTTTTTCCTCTGTCTGGAAAAAAGAATGTGAATATACAGAATTAGAATTTACCTCATGTGTTCTCACATGATGCATAATTAACCTGTGGAATTCATAGTGATGGGCACCAACTTGCATAGCTCTAAAATGGATGAGATAAATTAATCAAGAATAAGTTTATTGATTACTATTAGCCTCGAAGTTCTGGGTTGAATACAGCATTGGTATATTTCCGAATACCAGAGAAATACTAGCCGAAGAGGGATGTATGTCTATTTCCTGCCTGCTGAGACCCCAGAAGCATCTGACTAGCCATGTAAGAAACAAAATTCTGGTTTAAGATGGGCATTAATAGGACTATTATGTTCTTAATGAGATTTTAAATAGCCTCACCTCAGCACTGTTCAATGTTACAAATTATCTCCCACTTATGTTTAGCGCCCACACTTACAAACAAAACAGTAAGATCGCTCAAAATCAAAAGATACCAGCAGAAGTAGAACAGTTCTAACAAAAATAAAAATAAACGGAATGGCTTGAACTTCTGGATCTGGGTGCTGGAAGGTTTTCTGAAGGGAGGGGGGGAAGAGGCGTATCATTTTTTATGTGATGAGAGAATATTTGCTTAGAAGGCAAGCATATTTGCAGTGTTGATAATGGTTCCATATTCAGAGATATTCTGTATACGATCTGTTTCACTTTCATGGTAATTTTCTGTAAAACAGTTTTGTGACACATTTTATTAGGAACTAGAATGTCTCAACATTTTGTACTTTAGTCAACACTGAAATTACCTTCTTTTTCAAAAGATATGTGTGTTTTATAGATAACTGCATAAATATTCATAAATGCTCCATGCATTCATTTTTATTATGACTACATGAAAGAAATACACTTTATGTGATGGAATTTTTGTTGCTCATGAATGATACAAAAACCTACAATCTGTTTGGCTAAAGTTCACAAAAGGAATGAAAACCAGGATGCATGTAATTTGAAGAATGATCAATTAACATATCATTATCTCCTTGCCCATTTTCTGTTATTATTTGTGCACTGCCACAGTAGAAGAATGCTGAAGGCGGAAAGTAGAATATCAATGAAAAATACCAGTATAGATATATTGCATTAATTCTGTTGCGCAATAGATGGCACTGTTGTTTTCTGAAATATTAAAAAAGTTCCCCAGTATTAGAAATAAGCCTTCTAGAAATGATATGCCATTTCTATCTTATAGAGAACATTTGCTATTTTAGAGATATTAAGACCAGGTTAACACATGATACTTCATTGATGATGAACTATTCATTTTGATATCAATACTATATAGCACATTTTCTTCATCTGTTCGACCTTATATATATATATACAGTATAAAATCATAGAAGCTTAAAGATTAATTATTACACTGTGGGTGTTACAAGTGGGCATATTTCTCCGAAGTTCTGGATTTATTTATTTATTAAATTCTCCTCATCTCACTAAAGGACTCTGTAATTTTTTGCGTGAAAAGCAGCAAATCCCCACTGCTTTAACATATTATATTGGGGTGCTTTTAAAATAACTTGGAAGCTGCAAATAGTGCAGAGTGCAGGTATCCATGCAAACACTAAAAACTGGCCTTAGGAGCACATTATATTTGTACTACAGGTCCTGCACTGGCTATCAATAAGATACTGGGCACAATTTAAAGTGCTAATTTTAACCTATAAGCCCTTCTATGACTTGGCACCAGTTACCTTCAGGACCGCACTTTCCACCTAGAATAGGCCTAGTTTACATAATTTTTTGGAAGAAGCAGCTTGGGAGATGAGGAGGTCAAGGGCAGGAAGCATTGCTTGCAGGGGGCCCTTTAGAACGTCCTCCCAGTGGCAATTAGATTGGCTTCCTTCCTCACTGCCTTCTGAAATCAGCTTATTATCCAGAACTATTGCCATTGTTTTCTTTGCCTTTTTGCAATCTCAGCTATCATTCCAAGAGGGTTATTTTGGAACAGATTTTGGAGCACATAGGTAGATGTAGGGGAAGGAAGAATGAATAAAGATCTTCTTTTTCATTTCAGTCATGGAACCAACTAGTTCATACAATTCCATATCCAATAAATGAAACAAACACGGTTTAAAAGACAAAAGAAGTAAAATGTGGTTTTTAGGAATATTATTCCCATAATAAAACTTCACTGTTTTTTTCCAGGCCCTCAGGTTTGGAAGACAGGTCACTAATAGTCTTAGAAACTATACATGAATAAGTCTTGACTATTAAACTGTTCTTAGATCTGTTATCCAAATCACACTGGCCATTGTCTCCCATAGAATTTATTTGTCATTCATTTCAATGAACTTAAAGCATCTAATTAAATGTTTCAGTCCAAGTGTTTATGAATCTCAAATTCTCATTAATAGAATAAGCAGTGTAATGCTTTAACGTCTTGTACTATTTTGGACACAGTTTTAATCAATGGCTCAAATCTCTACAAAAAAAAATCATTGGTAATAAGTGAGCGTTGGGTGGCCTCTATATCTTTCCAGAAATTCACACATAAGGTCACATCTTAAAACAGAAGCATGTCATAAGACTACAAAATATGCCTGGCAGCAAATGTCCTGTGATTTTGATGAGGACTACAACATTCAGAAAGAAAAAGATGAGCAGTTTTTTGAAGATGCAGAATTATATAAAAAATACAGGTCAGTGATTTATACTTGCATATAATGAATTAATTTTATTCCTTTTGTATCTTTTTATTGTTACAACATTTTAAAATTACTCACAGTACAATTAAAAGGATACCATCTTTTAATAAGAGGACATCAACTAAAAGAGTGTTTCTGATATAATTGTCCTTGTATCAAACCTGCACAGATTATATTCAAGTAAAACTGTGTCCTAGGTTGATAATAATTTACTTAAAATTATAATGTCAGGTTGAAAGTTAAATGGTTATTATAAAGGTTTCAGCTCTACAGGTAGTCCTTGAATTACAACCATCATTTAGTCAGCATTTTACTATGGCACTGGAAAAAGTGACTTAATACCAGTTTTCACATTTGTAAATAGTACAGCAACCCTATGGTCACATGATCAAAATTTGGGCACTTGGCAATTGGCATGCATTTATGACAGTTGCCTTGTCCTGGAGTCTTAAGATCACCATTTGTAACCTCCTCAGCTGGCCTCTGACAAAGCAAAGTCAATATGGGAAGCCAGGTTCATGTAATGATTATAGCATTTACTTAACAACCACAACGTTTCACTTAAGAACTGCAGCAAAAAGGCCACAAAATGGGCCAAAACTCCTTTAACTGCCTTGCTTAGCAACATAAATTTTGGCCTCAATTGTGGTCATACGTCGAGGACTACCTGTACTCTGATGCAATTCTGTTTCAAAATTAAATCTTAATAAACAGTTAAGACATTCACCAAATAATTAGAAAGAACTGAAAGTCCAGCACTTTATTCTACCACTACTCTGAGCAGATATTTACTAAACCCATAGATGACACTTAGTAAATCAAGTCTGAGCACTTGAATTATTAGATTGCTGAGATAGAGATTAGTCCTTATATTTATATTATATTAGTCCTTATATTTCTAGCAAGTGTTAAATTTAGCTGAAGAGAAAAGCCCATTTCTCACCGCCCTCTTTGTTTACTAAATGCAATGAGCAAGGGAATCAGTCTTCTCTTATTTTGAAGGAGATAGGTAGGTATCTCAATTTCAGATTCTTAATAATTTTTAACACATCTGCTGACACCAGGCCCTGATGCCCTATGAAAAAGTGGATTTTATAATATCTCAAAATGAAAAAAAAGCTCATAGGATATAGTCTTGTAAAAGATAATAAAGAAAAGAAAATTGCATGAAAATCCAATAATTATCTAAAGGAATAATTAACATGTAATGTGATATAATCTCTTTAGAGTTCCATTATTTCATATTTCACAAGAGTTTGAGATCTTCTTTATTTCTTTGCCAGCTCACTGTCACATATCTTAGAGTTTTATTTACTTTGTTCTCAGTATAGAGTACTAGTGTAATTATTTTTTTAAAATCAAAGCAAGCTATCAGTACAAAGATTTTGTGCATGTATCCAGATGTCTTTGTTAGTTAGCACATTTTATATACAGTGAATATGGTGGAACATAATATCAAACCCCAGAAAGGTGGCATTTACTACTGCCAGCTGTACAGAAAATTGTTTTACAAGATTCAGTAAAATTATGCCTTTCTGAGGATCATAGAGTTAGAACAGGGGTTGGCAATCTTAAACACTCAAAGAGCCATTTGGACTATTTCCCACAGAAAAGAAAACACCAGGAGCCACAAAATCCTTCCCGTGCCTGACTTTTTTCTGAGCGGCCACAAAACTAGTACATGTAGTTGAATTAAACATTCTGTTTTCTTCTGAAACCTTTCTTTTCTTGGATTTAATCATGGTTGGCCTGTTGGGGGTTGAAAAGCTCAAAAAATCATGTGCCAGCGGGTGTCACACATTGGCGGTTCTGATGCATATTTTGAGCAACAAGGAGCCACAGTAGAAGGATGGAAGAGCCACATGCAGCTCCAGAGCCAGGGATTGCTGACCCTTGCATTAAAAAGAACCATTTGGGTCATTCAGCTTGATGCAGGAATCCAAATTACAGTAAAGACAGATCCAGTATGTCTCATTTTAGCCTTTTCATCCACATGTTCATATAACCACCTATCCAGTTTTTTCCCAACATCTTCGCCCTTTGAATTCTGATTTAGTTTTGATTTTACACATTTGTTGCTGTTAGCATATAATGTAGTATGCATGAGGCATATATTTTTGTTGGTTTTAGGCATCAGCCAAAATTGGCTGAAGAATTCCGGAAAGCCCATCATCAACATTTTGAATTTAAAAATGGGAAGATCATCAACTGCAGTTTTCCAAATCTTGTACTGGGTGTGGAGAATACTGATCTTCATTCTGGTACTGAAGTGGTTTTGTTGGAAAAGAAGTGTGATGATGTCAAGCAACATTGGATATGCAAAGAGGAAAGCAGGTACATTTCTATATATTAGAAATGTGGTAGAACATCCAGCCTTACAGTATCCCCAGAAAGACCTTCAGTCAAGTTTTCCATTTGACTTATTCTTGATTAATACGTGTGATCTGTTTCTTCTTTAGTTTAATTCTGATGTTCTCAGAAGTCTCTCAAAATAAAATATGTGGATAAATCAGATAAGTGGATTTTTAAAAAGTCACAATTATAATATATCTAAGTCTCAAATTTTCATTTTAAATAATTACTTTTTGTCAAGATTTTGGCAAAAACTCCTATTTACATATGCTATAATAATATATGCTTAAATATCTAGAATGTCCATTTATTTTTTTCCTTCTTTAATGTCTGTCCTTTTCCTGTTGTTCCCCTTGCATTGTTATAGATTAGGGGTAAAGCGTCCATTATGCTGTTGTCATCCCTTCCCATGCAATAGATACAATATAAATCTCCGGAGATGTATGTAAAACAGCCCATGGTAAAATGAAAATAAAAGCAAATGTTATGATTTGAAATCATAATACTTCCCTATTTCAGACTCAGATCTTTTTGTTTCTAGCTCCTTTCATCTTGCAATTGATCCAGATCTAGTGCTCACTGTATCAATGCCCACTGTACTGAAAGGATGTCCAAACTTTCCACTGGAAATTCAAGGGTGTCCCATTATCCTTCAGGTTAGTATCATTACTGTAGAGTATTCTAATCAAACATAGCAAATTATTATTTTAAATCCACAAATGGAAATTGTATATCAACTATCTGTAAGAATATGAGTATTTATGTATTCTTATAATTCAGAAGCTGGGTTAGGCAACTTTGTCTTCTCCAAATGTTTTGCGCTATAGAGTTACTAAACATAAAAAATACCTGTCCCTAAGTTGTTTAATAAATAGAGTGTTTAATTATTCGCATTACTCTGAGCTCAAATGAGAAATTAGTTTTAGCTTTCTTTTAACATAGCTGTGAAGTCTTTGTATTCCTGCAGACTAGCTTCTATAACTTCAGCTTGCTATCAGTTCCTTTTTTGTTCCCTTTTTGTCTGGATATTCCTTGTCTGGTGCCACCCGGCTGACTCCTCATCCTTTTTACATCAATGACAGCTCCTACAATAGAGGCTCCTTGTCCAGCTAACTGATTGAGAGACTATGACAGAATGTCGCCCTTATATAATTTTAGATAGTTTTCTGCCATTCAATCACATATCTATTATGGTAATGGATGAGAAATATTTTATTTTGAAAACTTCTTTTTCCGAATTCATGCGCAAAAATTCAGAGCTTATCTTTAATACTTCAGTCCTTTCTCTTTTATTTAATTTTTGCATAAGGTTTCCCTCTGTTATAAAAAATCATATTGTTTCATGGATCTAGTTTGATCCATACAATGCTTCATAATCCAAGTCAGAGATGGTATTCAGCAGATTCTGACCAGGTCTGGAGAACCGGTAGCAGAAATTTTGAGTAGTTTGGAGAACCGGTAAATACCACCTCTGATTGCCCCCCTCCCATCTATTCTCTGTCTCCCAAGTCCCAGCTGATCGGGAGAGAATGAGAATTTTGCAGTAACCTTCCCCTGGACTGGGGTGAGAATGGAGATCCTTCCCCTGCCACGCCCACTAAGCCACACTCACAGAACCAGTAGTAAAAAAAAATTGAATCGCACCACTGGTCCAAGTGTTTAAAAAGTATATACAACACAGAATGCACAGAATCATTCAGTTGTTATCAGATATCTATAGAGGTATAAAAATTTCCAAAGTCTAGACCATTGTGTAATCTATTGAAGCTGTGTTTATAGTATTCACTAGATATAAATACATCATGTTTATCTATAGCTCATTAAAGACAAAATTCATATAAGCTGATACCTAATATTGGCGTTCCCAACCCCTGAGTGCACACCAGTTTGCACAAATGAGCAAAGCCCTATCCACACATATGTGGGATAAAGGCAGTGCGCAAAACCATGCTCCTCTCCATGGAACTGGTCCCTGGTGCCCAAAAGGTTTGAGGCCACTGATCTATAATTGGTTTCATATCCTAGTTCTGTAATTAAGTACTGATAAATATAAAGGGGAAGAAACAGATACCTAGCAGAGGTGTGACTGTGAATCACTTTTTTCTCTGCTTATTTTAGGCTGTAGACTAAATGGATCCCAAGATGACGGAACAGTATTTGGCAAGTTTTGTTTTCCCTAAACACATACCACAAATTTTGTGGTGAAAGTTTAGGGGACTCTTCCCTAAGAGGATTTGGTTGTGATTGCTTTCACAACTGGCTTGTTTTATAAATCATCTTTTGAAGATGATGATTTGGAGAAGAAAGAAGAAGTGATGTGGCAGATGTTTTTCTTATATTTGGAGTTTTTCCATGCCTGGTTCCTTAGAGCTGAAAGTTAAATAAGTTGGGTTAACTAGAATTCAAATGGATGGTTGAGAGTAGAGAACAGAGTTTTTACAAGTATTAATAATGGCTTCATTGTGAGCATTCCCTTTGTTTTCACCTTGGAATATAAATTTAATGGATAAATGTAGTAATATCGGAAAAGAGAAATGTAAGAGTAATTCTAAAGGAGATTGCTGCATAATGCTGACATAGCCCAATATAAGTTAATTGTTGCTAAATGAGCATCTTAGTCTGCAGAGGAAGGCTTAATTAGTGATATCTCTATCTTCTAAAACAGTGTTAGTGATCTGTGGTTTTTTGGGGGGAAATTGATCTGCTGGACTGGGCTTCAGAGAAATCCTAGCTTGGACCAGGAAAAGGGGTGAAAGGCGACTGTTTGGGTCGGTTCGCCCAAACCAGTACTAAAAAATGCTACTGTTCTCCCGAAACAATAGTAAAAGAAATGCTTTAAAAATTAAAAAAAATAATTCCAACGATCATTTGTTGTGCCGCGCAACAAAGTTTGGACATTTTTTTAAAAAAAAATAGCATTTTTTTTACTACCGATCAGCTGTGCAACAATTATCTGTGCTTGATTGTCTGTGAGGTTCCTGCTTGTTGCAGGGGATATTTTGTGTAAAGTTCAGTTGTTTTTACATTGTGTGTGAGTCACTTGTGCAGCCATGCCCACCCGGCCACATGACCACCAAGCCATGCCTATCCGGTCATATCACCACCAAACCACGCCCACCAAGCCATGCCTACCAAGCCATGCCCACCAAGCCACGCTCACAGAACCAGTAGGAAAAAATTTTGAATTTCACCACTGACCAGGGATGAGTGATATATTCCTCTATGCTAGCTGCCACCAACATCTAAAAGCAAGATACCTGGCTCCATTCTTAAAAAAAAAATCTCTGTTAATAAATCTATGAAATTTTGTGTCATTTTGTAAGCATCAGAATTAGCATGTTCTTCTTTTTAGTTTTGCTTAAAAAATTTTGGTCCCTTCTAGTGTTCCATTTCTAAAATCATCACTTATATTTTGTTATAGCTTGCAATCACCAGAACAGCCAACATAAATCTGTTTCCAATAAGTTGTTTATTTTTATACCGTAATTAAGTCCACAATCATTTTATAGTAAAAGTCATATTCCAAATTTATCTGAATCCTTAAACCATGTATCACTTTATTAGAGCGAAATCCCATCTATCTTTTTGCTGTTTATTTCAATTTTTTAAACTTCTTAAGCTTAATTAATTAATTTGCACAAGTTTTATAAGCCAATATTGTTAAATACCAGAAGTATATCAAAGAAGATAAAGGAGACGTACATAATATTGTCTAATTACCTAAGTTATCATAATTTTTAAATTGTAATTAAGTTAAGAGTGAAATATCAGCTTAAAATTATTTTTTAAAAAGGCAGGACAAATATTTTATGTTTTGACAGAAATACAAACCACATAATTATGGAGCTGCCAACCAAAAATGGAATTTTACAGAAACAAAAGTTTTTAGTGCCTTTTATACCACAATGTTGGATATAGAAATTACAGCAGCAAACTATGCTTCTATTTGCACATTTACAGTAACCAAGACAGAAAAAATTGACCAACCAGTAAGTATTACTTGTTCTATGGGAGGGAAAAGAAAAATGTAATTCCACTAATAAAAACATAACTTCGAAGTATTTTAATATTTTAAAAAAATTCTTTTAAAAGTACCATGATTCATGCCTATTTGTTTATAATTCTAAAACATTATTTATAGTCCATTTTATTTCTACCTTAAAATACTTTTTAAAGTATAAAAATGTCTAAACAGAAATTCAAATGTAAAGTGCCCCTTGATAGATTTTTCAAACAAAGCAGTCATTTCTAAAAAATATTTTAAAATTCCCTTTTAATCTTCTAATATATATTTTAAGATGCATTATATTTTTAACCAAAAAGACAATACAAAATTCAAAAAAGTGGCTTGTTATGTTTTTCAATTAAGCTATAGTAGAAATCCAAAAGTTAGAGTATGCTTTTTTCAAAACTATGCAGTTTAAAAATAAATGTTCTAGGATCAACTTAATTATAGAATTTTACTGATACATATAAAGATAAAGGTTCCCCTCGCACATATGTGGTAGCCGTTTCCAACACTAGGGGGTGGTGCTCATCTCTGTTTCAAAGCCTAAGAGGCAGTGCTGTCCGAAGACGTCTCAGTGGTCAAGTGGCCGGCATGACTAAACACTGAAGGCACATGGAACTCTGTTACCTTCCCACAAAAGGTGATCCCTATTTTTCTACTTGCATTTTTACATGCTTTCGAACTGCTAGATTAGCAGAAGCTGGGACAAGTAACAGGAGCTCACTCCATTATGTGGAGCTAGCCACTGAGTCACTGCATCCCCTCTACTGATACATATACAAAAAGAGAAATTGTGAAAACTAAATTTGAAATATTTGACATTTAAATAACTATGCAAAAATGTTCTGCAGTATTTAATTTAAAGTATTTTGACCATTTTTTTAAAAAAAAAACCCAGGGCTACTATTTCCTTTCACGCTGTGGAAAGAAAAAGATAATGATATGTTTGGCTTGTGGAAGGACCATCAGAGGAAAGAAAGAACTGAAAAAATTGCTCCCTGGTACTATATTTTCCTGTGCCTCTGGATTCCAGGACAGAAATAATTTATCCTTTTGTCCTTTTAAATGCCTTGATGTTAATAAGGTGAGTAAAGCCTTTCACAGCTATACATTGGACATAACCAAATAACTGGCCATTTTATAACTTTATCTTTTATATAGTTTTCAAATAGTGGAGTATTTGTATTTGAACAACATTATGTAAAAAAGTAAAATTAAATACCATTTCTTTCTGGCTTTGGTAGTGGCTATTTGCTTTGGGCTACCTTTGAATCTAGACCATGGTCACATATTTTTAAAGGAAAGATATGCTATTTATGCTGATATTAAGCAGTGTTTTAAAAATTATAGTGCTTAACTCTGATTTTGAAAATGCTGAAATGAGTTGAAATCATGCTTGGATTAATTCTGACTTTAACCATGGCTTTCCACCTGTGAATTGAGAATAATTGTGGCCAGCCTCACAATTATTATGAATTACTCTTCATGTAAAAGAACAGGAAGTGTAACTAATTATCTTTTGGCTTGTGTACACACACACACACACAAACAAACACATGTTAAATGACTGTTGTTTATTGTAGCATGATTCAGAAGGGAACTGAGTTAAGCAAAAAATAACCTCTCCCCCTGCAGTTTACCATTCCATTATTTTTTTTAAGGACCTATAGTTAAGAGTATAACCCCTTGAGATGCAGAAAATCCTGATTGCCACTACAGTAGATACTAATATAGTAGCTACAAACATAGTCCATTCAGCAGCTATAAGAACTAATCGAACTGAGATATAGTTATATACCTTGAGAAATTGCCATGGGTATATTCACTAGGTACATGATAGAAAAGTCAGCAGTTTTTTCTGGCTATACATTTTATTTGGGAAAGAAAGATTTGAAATCTGAGTACTATAATGTAGAAGCAATTTTCTTTTGAAAGAGAATATGTAAAAGATTTGAGTGGGTGGGTAATCTTAAACATCAGGGAAGATTAGCAATTAACATTAGCTCAGGAGTTTCTATTGAATTAAAAAAAAACCCAGTCTATTCACTTCCTGTTTTACTTAATGGCCTTTGGGAAAATATCAGCTAAAAATGTATTTTCTACTACTTTCTTGGATGCGTATAGTATGTCTTAACATATTATTTAGGGTTTTTTGACGTAATCTATCATGTAGTTATGTACCAATGGTAGTTAATCTAACCATTTTTAATATATAATTTCTGGCAATGTTTTTTTTTTAATTCAATTCTAAATCCTCTGTAATTGGTGTACCTATAAAGGGATAGCTGCCTGTTCTTTTTGTCTATCTTGTATTTTCTCCAGTTTGTCATATAATGTTTGAAATTCAAATATTATTCAGTTTGGTCATCTTTTAAAAAATAACCTCACTAAGATTATAATAAAACTGAAATAATGGTAACATTTTGTTTTGTTTTATTGTGGAGATTGAACTATTCTCTGATAAGGCTGAATCCACCCTGCATTATTTTGAAGAAGTTCTAGCATCCTTAAAGAATGAAACCTCCTTGCAAGTCATCTCAGAAAAGATATCTGCAGCTCTAGACCAAAAAACAGTAAAAATAATTGCATACAAAAATGGAGAAGGATACCGAAATGGGCAACTAATTGTTGCTCACACATTCCCAAAGGTAAGTAACAATAATCCTAAGAGAAACTTGTAATTGAATTGATGAGGACAAACAGTGTGCCTGATCAGTTTTGTAAATAAGATTACAAAGTAAGATTAGTAATCTGTAAGGTTATATATATGTGTGTGTGTGTGTGTGTGTGTGTGTGTGTGTAATATATTATATTAATATATATATATATATTACCAGTTCATACATCATCATCTTTTAACAACTCCATAATCTCTTGAGTGGTGGAGTCTGGCCAACTAAATGGAGTGTTTTAATGGCCGGATGACCTTTCTGTCGCCAATGTGGAGTTTTGTTCAGGAGATATATTTTCAGTGTGCCCAGAGCGAGAAATATCTGCCTCCACCTAGGATCAAACTCACAGCCTCCTGATAGTGAGGCGAGAGCTCCACCCTAGGCCACCAGTTCACACACGTGTGTGTGTGATTGTGTGTTAATGTTGTAAATCTACAAGTGTCTGCCCTGAAGATGCAGATCAAATCCAACATGTGTAAGAACTACTATGGATCTAGCACGAGCAAAGACCATTGGAAGGAGGAAGAACCGTCTCATTGCAGGCAACACATTAAAAGTAGTATTTCTATAATTTACTAAGAGTTTCATTATTAATAATCTTAAATTTGCACAACTATCCTCTCTTGTTTCCAAATGTTTCCCTGAGTAAAGTACAGGGCTTGTTTCTCTTGATGAAAAAAGGTGCTGAAAGCTTATGATATTACTTGAATTTATACATTTAATTATAAATATGCAGTGTGATCACCTAGTGAACCTACAAGCATTTGCAGGCAGTACATGTCTTGAAAATCAGAGATTTATATGTTAAGTGGGAAATCCAGATGAAGGTTTAGGAAAGGAAAATTATGTTAGGGGTTATTTAATCAATCAAGCAAAAATTGATATACAGCAATAGCACTTAGACGTATATACCGCTTCACAGTGCTTTAAGCCCTCTCTAAGCAGTTTGCAGATTCAGCATATTGCCCCCAACAATCTGGGTCCTCATTTTATCCACCACAGAAGGATGAAAGGCTGAGTCTATAACCATGATGGTGAACCTATGGCGCATGCCAGAGGTGGCACACAGAGCTTTCTCAGTGGGCACCAGTTGCTCTTCTGCTTTCCTGCGCACGCATGCACATTGGCCAGCTGGTCTTCACGTGCACCAGAGTGCCGGAAAGCCGAAGACCAGCTGGCTGGTGCGCATGCATGTGCTGGCCAACTGATCTTTCAGTTTCTGGCCCGTGCGAAGTCCAGCTGTCCAGCACACATGTACGGGCCAGAAACCCCAGAAACCGGCCAGATGGTTTCAGTGCTCCGCCACCTGCATGCTCCGGTTTGGGCACTTGATGCTGAAAAGGTTCACCATTACTGGTCTATAGAATCTTAAAGAAATAGTGAAATACAAATTAATATAGCAACCTTGTTAGAAAAATAACAAAATGAGAATTACAATATTATAATTTATTTTTATATGTTGTTAATTATGCATTTGAAATATATACATATACACACATATATTTTCCTTTATGTAGTTGCTTTCATTATGTACAAGACGTCTTGAACTTAGCAGGACAGCTTGCAAGCTATATAACAGTGAAGGGACCCTGATCCTCACACTGCAGGATTTAGTCTTGTGTGCAGTAAATGATTACCTCAAAAAGCAAGAAACTGAAGAAAGAGATGAAGAAGCCATTTCTGATGATGGCCTTAAACAAATCGCATCTGTATTTTCGAGGAAAGGTAAAGTATGACTTTCCATATCTTGCCTATTAAAAGTATATGCAATTGATATATACTTTAACCAGCAAAATGAATCTTTATGGGAGAAAAGACACATGGAACAGTTTTCTGAGCTACTGCCCCAAAGTCTCTAATTTTTTTAAAATTATTGTTGGTTTGCTTTGGTTTAGTTTTAGATGTTTATGCGTTTTCACGGTGTATCTTTACTCTTCTATTTTTAGATGTATTGTGCAGTTTTGTATTGTGAAAAAAGGATAGTTTATGCAAGTAAATGGACCAAAGGTTTTGCCTATATTTCAGCTTATATATAAACAGACTTCTACTTGATTCTTTGACATCTTCATTAGATGTGTGGGTTCTTTTGCTACTTAGAGTCCTGTTCAAGAATCCTCTAGAGCAGAATGATATTGGTGGGTGCGGATTTTTTGCTGTTTTATTTACTTGGATTTTATTTTATTGGTTTAGGCAAATAGCTCATTTAATTCCATATTCTGTATAGATTGGTGGTCAACCATATGCATTCACAAAGCTCATAAAGACAGACAGGAGGGCAGGAATCCTCCTGTACTGTTGCTTTCCAGCAGCTCATATTTAAAATATACAGTCCATAATTTCAGCCTTGTAAATACCCACTAAGACAAGAATCTGTTTTTATCTTGCTCTTCCGGTCTCCTTTTATAACACCACTGAATTGGTAGCCTTTGTCACATCTGATGGCAGCAAATTCCACATTAGCTATTTGCTGTGCAAAGACATTCCTCTTTTTAATTGATTTTGAATCATCTAGTTTTTAATGTATGATTTTATAGATCTATAAAAAAGTAGATCTTTCCTCACCTACTTTTATGCTAAATAGAAAAATGTTGAAGATGTTGTAGAATATTTTCAGAGAAAATATTATAGGTCTCTTTTCTGACCCACCCTTGCACGGCTCATTAACAAACGCAGGCAGACAAAACTTAAGAGGACTCTTTATCAGTTTTTCAGTTCAAACTGGCTCCGAGCCCAGAAAATAACATAAACAAAACTCTCCGATAAGAATTCAAAAACAAAAGCTCTTACAAACTCGGCAGTTCTTTCGCAGTCTTCATAGATCAGATTTACATGAAAACACCAAAACATTTCTCCAAATGTAACAGGCAAATCACGAGTAATAAGCAAGCAATATTGTATCGGACACGGAACACACAAAGGAACGAAGGAACGTATGTTGACTCCAGCAACTGGGGCGTGGCAGCCTCCCTCCTTTTATCTCCAAACCTGCCTCAAACCCACCCCCAGCTGCATAATGAATCTTGATCCTGAAAAAGCTCTCAGCAGAACTGCTGAATCACCACACTGAATTTTGTATGCTGAAAAAAAACTCAGCAGAACTGCTGAATCCCCACACTGAATTTTGTATCCTGAAAAAGCTCTCAGCATAACTGCTGAGTCACAACAGGTCTTTAACCATTTTGAGTGACCTTCTCTGTACCTTCTCCACTTCTTTACAGTAACATCATTTTTTTAAATGTGGTGGCCAGAACCAGTGGTGGGTTTCAAATTTTTTTAGAACCTCTTCTGTAGGTATGGCCTGCTTTGTGGGAGTGGCTTGCTGGCCATGTGACAGGGTGGGAGTGGCTTGCCGGCCATGTGATCAGGTGCAGTGGCTTGCCAGCCATGTGATGGGGTAGAGGTGGCCAACTTGTAAAATGTGGTGAAACTCACTTAACAACGCTCTTGCTTAGCAACCAAAATGTTGGATCAGAAACTCTGGCATTTGAAGCACACAAGTCTTAAAGCTGTCAAGTTACAAGACCCTTGCACACCTAACCCTTTAGAAAAAAACACAGGGGTGCTCAAACTTGACAGCTTTAAGACTTGTGGACTTCAACTCCCAGAATTCCTCCTCTTGTTCTTCATCTTGATGATGTGCGGACGGGCGGGGGGAGGGAGCTGGAACCGGTTCTAAATGGCACTGTAGATTTATGGAACCTCTTCTATAGAAGAGGTTAGAACTGTCAGGAACATACCCCTGGTATGGTATATAACACATCAAGTCATCACTCAATTGATAGTTTTATTTTAAATTCCATTCCTAATTATCCTAAGCATGGACTTTGTCCTTTTGTAACAGGTACATAACTCAACTGTCCACAAAAATGCCAGGATTCTTTTTTGAACCAATTCAGGTCTCATGAATGCTTTACTAATGTGAAGTTCTACTTGCTCTTTTGCATCAATGCACATCCTGTTGCACTTTCTTTATTGAAAGGTATTTGTCATTTGAAATCCACATAGAGATCATTTTGAAATTCTTTGTCATCCATTTTTAAAAAATGTATTTCAACAAATTTGATGGCATCAATAAATTGGAACATCGTACCCCTAAATACAGATTCTTTATTAATTGATTAAAAAGTATCACTTTTTTATTTAAATTAACCTGTGACACACTTTGCTTTAAATAGCTCTCCTGTTTACAAATTATTGAATTATTCACCTTTTTTTTTCTTTCTTAATCATTTTCCAGTTACCAGTCTATGACATGACAGGTGCTTTCCTCTAAGTTGATGAAAAAAATGATGAGGTAGTTGTAAAAGACTTTTTGAAGTAGAGTTTTTAGATTTAAAAAAAATGTAGATTACTGAAACAAAATGTATTGTTGCCGAAATCTTATTAAAAGTATAGGTTTGAACATAAATGAACAAAGGAAGTAAATACAGATAAATGGGGACAGTAAGACATGCTGCATGTAGGCATGCTGGTGCGCTTATGCACACCCCCTTTACGGACCTCTTAAGAATGGGATGAAGTCCACGGTAGACAGTTTGAGATTGAAGCTGTGAGGGTTTGAGGATGTAACAACAGAGTCGGTAGAGCATTCCAGGCATTGATCACTCTGTTGCTGAAGTCATATTTTGAAGAGTTTGAAGCAGTTTACCTTGAGTTTGTATCAATTGTTTGCCTGTTTATTATTGCAGTTGAAGCTGCAGAAGTCGTTATTAGTTTCTTTTTCAGAAAAGTATTTGTATGTTTGATCATATTCTTTAATAAAACATTGTACCATTTTAACTCAGAGTGGACATTAAACTAATGGGACATAAATTTCTATGTATTCTAGAACTTGAAGCAACTCTAGTTACACTGATTATTTTCAGATTATTCTCAGGAACAGGTGCTGATTTTAAAACTATGTTGCATATTTTTATTGGAAGATCAGCAACCTCACATTCACAATCATCAGATGTATATCATCTGGGTCCAGCTATTTGTTTATTTTTATTTCATCTGTTTCATATTCTTGCTCCTGTTGTCTGTTTATTGAACCCTTCTTGGAAGAAAAACCCCTAAGATAGACATCTATCTTATCATCAATGAAGACAGAAGCAACAAATTAAGCTTCTCCTCAGTTTTCCTTTCCTCAACCAGCACCTTTTTGCAACTGCTTTATGTGAGAGTGCTCTTTCTGTTTTTTATACTTGGGTGAGGTCATCTTCCTATCATTTTTGCTCTGCTGCTAGCACTTCTTTAAGCAGACTTAAGAAAAGAGCTTTGAAAGTTCTTTATAATGGATTTAGCAGCAGATTCAATGTCTTTATCTGGACTGACAGCTACTGCTTAATTTGGTTTCAACAGCACTTCTCAGATGATCAATTCAGACTACTTCCATATCCTCTCATGCAACACATTGACCCTGGAGGTAATATGTGATTCCCATCTAAATCAGAATGTTGTTTGGCTCCTATGTTAGAACATTTTCTTAACACTCTAGATGTTAACAGGATCTTGGCCATGTATATTGATGTGGCAGCCTTGATTAATCAAGATGTAGCATGGAACAAGGGCTATCTGCCAAATATATTTCTCAGCAATAACAGTGTGCCAAAATGGATTCTGTAGACACCGAAAACTGTTTCTGTGTATATGCAAATGTGTAATTGACAACTTGGAGAATCACAATTACAGATTATCATCCTGTAATAGAAGATGAAAATTAGTTAGTTGCTAGTATGTATAAATCAGGGATGGGTTTCAGCCAGTACACAGGGGTACACCCATATCCATTCGTGAAATGTAGTGTGTCTTCCCGTACCCGTTCTTCCGGAGGTCCCGTACCTGAACGCTCCGTCCCCTGGCCTGCTCCTTTGCTCGCTCCCCCCCACTGGCCCAATTGTCGTTCGCTCGCTCACCCTGCCTGTCTGCACCAGGCTTGCCCCGCCTACCCACTTCCTTTACCGGAGTGGAGGATTGGGAGAAGCCCACATGGTGCGCGCTCCTCTCTTTGACAGTTGCCTGGTTTCCAATGGTTTGTGTGAGAAATCCTCCCTCTGCATGGATTTCCTCCCCCCCCCCCATTGGAAATGAGGCGGCTGTCAAAGAGAAGGGCGTGCACGCCAGATGGGCTTTTCTAATAGCCAAACTCCCCTCCTGTTCCTTCTTCAGCTGTTGGAAAAGCCCACATGGCGCATGCTCCTTACTTTGACAGCCGCCTGGTTTCCAATGGGGGGTGTGAGGAATCCATGTTTTTCCTCCCTCTGCATGGATCCCCCCAATTGGAAATGAGGCACCTGTCAAAGAGAAGGGAGAAAGGACAGGCTGCAGGAAAATCCACTCCCTTTTCCTGCCAATCGTTCTGTACTAGGGATCAAAGCACCAGAAACACATCCCCAAAAGGCTCAATCCAAAGCCTTCAGCATTGCAATCCTGGGAGTGGCAGAAAAAAAGAAAGAAAAAGAAAGTGGGAGAGAGAAGAAAAAGAATGAAAGAAAAAGGAAGAGAGAGATAAAAGGAAGGAAGGAAGGGAGGGAGGGAGGGAACTTATGACCATAACTGAGCCCAAAATTTTGGTTGCTAAGCAAAAACGTTGTTAAGTGAGTTTCACCATGTTTTCCAAGTTGGCCACACCCACCTAGTCCCATGACTGCCAAGCCACTCCCACCTGATCACATGACTGCCAAGCCACTCCCACAAAACAGGCCACACCCACAGAACAGGTTCTAAAATTCTTTGAAACCCACCACTGGTATAGATTGTCTGAATAGTCTTAATTGTAGGGCAACTGATAAATTCTGAAAAAAAATCTCTCCCTCACATATCTACTGCAATAAGTATATATATTTGCAACAAGTATTGAAGTTCACAGTCTCACCCTTTATTTTTAATGTAGAAACACACACATTTATAACAATGGAAAAAAGCAGCTTTGTTAATTTGTCAAATTCTTGACAAATCTTCTATTATTATAGTTGTTCTAATAGTCACAAGAGGGGTGTGTGTGAACTGGTGCTGGGAAATTAAGTGTTTAGCCAAACAAAACAATATAACTGGATGGTGTTTTAAAGTTCTACTAAAGAGAACTGTCCTGACAATTAGAACAGTTAATCAGTGGAATACCCTTTGCCTCCAGAAGTTGTGAATGCTCCAACACTGGAAGTTTTTAAGAAGAGATTGGACCACCATTTGTCTGACATGGTATAGGGTTTGCTGCCTAAGCAGAGGGTTGGACCTGAAGACCTCCAAGATTCCTTCTAGCTCTGTTATTCTGTTCCGCTCTTTCCTTGGACAATGCTGAAGTACTATGTGAAGGTGCTTAGAATGAAATATTGCAACCTAGTGCAATGAAATAGCGCAAGAAGGTTCTTGGATAAGAAGTGAAACATCTTCCTCAAAGAAAAAGAGTCCAGTTGCCTTTTGAAGAACAAAGCATCTTTGAGACTTGAGCAAGTCAGGATCAAACTACTGGCTGTGGGAGAGTCAGCCTGCAATACTGCATTCTAACTACTGCACCACCACTGCTCCTAATTCCTTAGCAAAAAAAAAAAAAACTTTTTAGCATTTGAAAGCTTAGTGTTGTGGGAACTCAGTATATTTGTGGTGTATATCTTTAATGCCCAAATCGCATGGTCATAGACAACCTGAATTTGATATGCTCATCCCAGATGGGCAGGATTTGGGTGTAAGCCTGCCCATAAGCCTGCCCATGAGAAAAAGGGATGGTTTCCCTAAAGAATTGCTTTTCCATGGTGGCCCCAAATCATAGAATAGTGTCACACAGATTCATATTGCTCCCACATTGGAATCTTTCATGAAGACTTTGAAGATGGAACACTTCCTGTGGATATTTGTGCCCTGATAATTTTTATTAATAATATGGGTTACTGTCATGGATTTGCTAGTGCAGTTTACCTATTGTTTTAGTTTATTATTAATTTCTGTAAGTGTCTATACTGTATATTGCAAACATCTGAAAATCAACTTGATACCAGTAATAAATGAATAACATAATAAGTATAAAATTAGAAAATTGTACACTTTAAGAAAACGGTAAAATAAAACAGAATTATGAAAAAAGAATTTTCATAAAATCTTTCTTTTCTCTCTTTACCAAGATGATAAGAACATCAATTTTACATCATCAGTGATAACATCAGATATTGATCATTTGGTGCTCAGCAACATTCTTAGAAATCCACTTGAGGTCTGGGTTTCCACTGGAGAACCTTTTCTACCTTTGGATAGTAAGTAATTAAACAAAAATAGAAATATTATAAGAGCTTGACATGTCTCCTTTAAATGGCAGATAAAGTTTCTTCAAATTACAAATTCATTTCATAATTCTGTGAAGAATGTAAATGTTCAAAAATGTAAAATTTGTACATAATTCATTTCTAGAGCATTAAAAATACTTTGCAAAATAGTAGATTATTATCAAAGGAAAAATTACAAAATATTTTTATTTATTTATTTATTTTTGTCATGTGGAGAGCAACTCTCTTTTTTGGGTAAATTATTATTTTTAAAGATCCTGGTTTTCACATAGAGTTGCAGTACTAAATAGTACTGAATTTGTGACTTTCTGAATTTTCATTATTCTGTACAAGTTGGACAAAGGAATGTTTTAAGCACTTGAGCATTTTCACAAAAACATTTCTTGAGCCATTTACTTTTTAATTGCCTGTTTAGAGTTCAATCTACTTAGTTTGCTAAAAGTATCTGATTTTTAAAGTGCATTTGCTGAAGTTGATCCAATTATCTTTCCAGACCTTTAGATGCAAAATCATTTTTGGAAAAAAAATTGTACCAAAAATGTATATTCTTTTTCATTACAGCTTTGCAAAACATAGAAAGGCAAGAAAAACAGAGGTGGCTAGAAAAAGATAAAATTCTGGCAGACCTTAATGCAATGAAACATAAAATGAGACAACTACAAGGTCAGTATTATAGTGAAAGTTGATTTCATTGTAATTATATTATTATTATTATTATTATTATTATTATTAATAATAATAATAATAAATTCAGCTGAACTGAAGTTATTAATTGAAAGCACAAAAGAATTTAGTCAAGACATTGGTATGCACTTTGGAATTGACAAATGTGCAACAATGGCAACCAAAGCAGGCAAGATCATAGAAGATGATGGAATAGAACTTGAGAATGAAGAAATGATAAAGGCAGTAAAACCAGAAGAAGGCTACAAGTACTTGGGGATTTTAGAGGCCTCTAACGTAATGTATAATAAAGTCAAGGAATTAACTTCAGCCAAGTACATTCAACGAATTTGCAAGATATTAAAGTCCAAATTGAGTGGAGGAAACATCATAAAAACGATAAATACCTGGGCTATACCTGTGATTCGATACTCTGCAGGAATAAATGACTGGACCCAATGGAGTTGGACAATTTGGACAGAAAAACAAGGAAGGTTATGACAATGAATCATGCTTTGCACCCTAAAAGTGATGTTGACTGATTATATCTACCAAGAGCAGAGGGTGGTCGAGGACTCCTACAAGTAAAACAGACTGTTGAAGAAGAAAAACACAGCTTGAATGATTACATCCAGAAAAGTGAAGAACCAAGGATTAAGGAAGTAAATAAAGGAGGCCTTTTAAAGACAACTAAGTCAAAAGCTGAATATAAGAAAGAAGTAATTGTGAAGCGAGCTGAAAATTGGAAAAACAAAGCTATGCATAGCCAATACTTGAAAAGTATTGAAGGCAAAGCTGACCAAAAGGTAACTTGGAAGTGGTTAAGATCAGGAGCACTGAAAAAAGAAACAGAAGGCTTTATTTTGACAGCTCAAGAACAAGCCTTAGCCACAAACTGCATGAAGGCAAAAATTCAGCATGTTACCACCAATAGCAAATGTCGCCTCTGTAATGTGAAAGACGAGACAGTCGACCACTTGATCAGTAGGTGCAGCAAAATTTCACAAACTGACTACCTACAATGCCATAACTGTGTTGCTAAGATCATTCACTGGAAATTGTGCCAAAAGTTTGGATTTGAGTAAAGCAAAAATTACTGGGAACATCAGATTCAGAAGGTTTTAGAGAATGAGAAAGTCAAGATCTTGTGGGACTTCAGAATTCAGACTGACAAGCACTTGGCCCACAACACACCTGATATTAGAATAGTTGAAAAGAAAAAAGTATGGTTCATTGACATTGCAATACCTGGAGATGCACGAATTGAAGATAAACAGCAAGAAAAAAATCACAAAGTACCGGGACTAGCAAATTGAAGTTGAGCGACTGTGGAAAAAGAAATCATGTGTTGCCCCAATTGTAATTGGAGCCCTTGAAGCAATACCTAAATGGCTACCTCACTATTTGGAAATTTTAAATTTATCACTTGAACATTCTGATTCTACAAAAAACCACCCTACTTGGAACAGCTTATATCCTCTGACGTTACCTTAACAATTCCTAGGTCCTTGGTTAGGATTCGAGCTGTTGAGCTACCAACCAGCCCCAAAGACTGTTAATCTCACCAAAGATTAACCACATATAACAATAATATAATATTAACATGAGATAACAACTTTTAATATTAGTCCATGTATGAAAAACTTATTTTTGAGATTTTTCAAGCTGACATACCTTTGTAATAATGATGCCAATGTTCTAAGTTTACGGTATTATATTATATTATTGAAAACACATCCTTTTCTTGCTACTATTACACAAGGACTATCCAGTATAACTGATATGCAAGACTTTTAAACTAATGTTTTAGCTCTACATCTCAGAGCAAACATGGACCTCAAAATTGGAGCCAGAGATCCCACAGAGAATAGAGTTAGATTTTATTAAGGACTAATACAATACAAACATGTTAATGTGAAATGAAAATGAGGAAAATAGTAATTATTGGATCATTCCCATTTGTTCCACTGAATTAAAATTCATCTACATTTTTTTTTTAAAAAATCCTCTAAAACTATTCTTATTTTAGGACGACGTATAACAAAATATAAGGCTGCTGATTTGGTGCCCACTAAGAGCCCTTTCCAGCCTGTGGTAGTAGAAGGAGGCTGGACAGAAGAAACTCAAGAAGAGATGAAGCTCATGGAAACTATACAGCATACAGAGGTGTGAATATATAATTTGTGCTACCCAATTTCCTGAGAAATGAAATCTTTAGTTCTAAATGATTTAGAAAAAGATTTGTGATCTGCTAACTCAAAAAATTGTCTGAACTATGACTCCCTGTCATGAGAGAGAAATGTTTAATTTACATTATGTGGGATTGATCTCGGAAGCAAACCTTATTCTTTTTTCTTCTTTCTTATCTAAACATTTTAGCTACATGTTTCACATTCCCTTAATCCACATATTATTCTTGAGAAAAAGAAATCTGGTAGTCTCCCCTGAGACTGCAGTTTTATCATCTTGGAATACATTTTAGTTTATAATTGGAAGCACTGCGTTTCAAACTATTTGCATTAAGTCTTTAATAAATAATCACTATGAAAGTATTGGGAAAAGAGCAGTACAGTATGCTATATTTTTAGAAGCACTCTAAAGTACAGAACTTCAAATATAACTTCATTCTGTTTAATAAGAATCTTTTGGGTTAATAAGTATATTTGAAAGTTGTGGGTGATCTCACAAAATGATTGCATGAAAGAGGCTGTCATTGTGGGCATGACCAATTACCAAACATGAGTTGCTCCTTGTGTTTTCTTGCTCCCAGGCAGTTCTTGCCAAATAGGGAGACATACAGGATATTCAAACAGACTACAATCATGGACAAGGTTGTGCTAAATACT
The DNA here is from genome assembly GCF_009769535.1 of Thamnophis elegans. Lineage (NCBI taxonomy): Eukaryota > Metazoa > Chordata > Lepidosauria > Squamata > Natricidae > Thamnophis > Thamnophis elegans. Next base: position 92,659,990 of record NC_045541.1, read on the forward strand.
GCCCTACCCCTCTCTTCCATGCTCTGAAGATGAGGACCCAGATCTTGTTGAGCTAATAGATTCAAAAAGAGTTTAATGGTCTAAGTCATCTAAACATTAAGGGGTCCGTGATCCTCTCTGAACGTGTTTTCTTTTCTTGCAGACATTTCATTACCCTAAGTAGGTAAAATCATCAGTCCTAGTAAGGAGTGCTGACTGCTGGCAGTTTATATTCTGGTGTCTTGCCTGTCTGTGTGGGCGGTCATCTAAATATCATACTGCTAATAATCTCTAATCGACTGTATAAATACACAGTATCAAAATAATATTATGTCATGCATATCTTATAGCAATATAAAACATTTTTAAAAAAAATCAGAAAGAATGGAAAGTATTACAGTCCAGAACCCTGCATAATCCACAAATATGGCTGTTCAGAGGCTCACTAAATGCTCTAAAGAATGTATATTATAACTTTAAGGAGTCATTTACTGGAACCTTCAAATGTGCACAGCATATTAGTTTCCATACTTTGAAGCCTGCAGGAGAGCAAAGGTGATATACATAATGCACACAATCAGTGACGTGCGGTGAGGTTCATAGCTGGTGAGGCACTGACACAAATTTTTTTAGACTTGTGGACTTCAACTCCCAGAATTCCACAGCCAGGCATGTTCAGTTCCGATTTAAAGCAACAGAATTTTTTTTCTCCTTTGCAAAATAAGTTTCCTTTTTTCTTTTTCTTTTTCTTCTCCCTTCCCCTCCTTCCTCCCTCCCTCCCCACCCTCTCAAACAAACAAACAAACACACACACACAGAGACACACATACACACACACACATACACACACACACACACAGTTGGATTGGAGGGAGTCAGGGAGACCACAGGAGGAGGCAGGAAGCCAGTCAAAGAGTCATACTGGAGCACACACACTTTCCCCCAGCTCTGGAAGGATCCAGTCCAGCTTCACTGATTACAGGTTTGAAAAGACAACGTGGCTGTGTCTGCAATCAAACTACACTTGGGGAGGGAGAGCATTTCTGCAATCAAACTACACTTGGGGAGGGAGAGCATTTCCCTCCAGCCTTTGCCCAAAGCCCCGCACCAGGAGGATGAAGTTTCAATTCCTCCCCCTCCCTCTAACCCACACGTACCTTTTCCAGCTGTTTCAGAGAGGATTTCAACTCTGCTCTTGCCTGTCATCATGAAAAGAAAAAAAATGTAAAAGGAAAAAGGTGAGAGCTGAGGTACCGGTTACTACCAGTTCTGTGGACATGACTTAGTGGGCAGGTGAAGGTTACTGAAAAATCCCCATTTCCCCCCAATCAGCTGGGACTCGGGAGGCAGAGAATAGATGGGGACAGGGACAGGCAGAAGTGGTATTTTCCGATTCTCCGAATTACTCAAAATTTCCACTACCGGTTCTACAGAACTGGTCAGAACGTGCTGAATACCACCTCTGATACATATGTAGTGGTGTCATGATGAAACCCCCATCTTTTTTGTATTCATGTTGCATTGTTGCAGGTACACATTTTGATGAAATCTTGGTTTGCTGCAGATGTCATGGCTCCAGATTTCTTTTCCCTGACACACATTTGCCTTCACTGGAAGATCCAATTCCTGTATGGCTTCAGGGAATAAAAAGTATTCAGAGCTACTTCTTATCCAAAAATTGAAACAATGCCTTAAATCGCTCTTGCAAGGATAAATATCAGTGTTCATAATTCTAATGTAACATACTTTTTGTTGCATTATATTCATTCCTCGTGGCTTTGCAAATTATAAACTACCATACAGAGTCAGACATTAATTCTAACTCCATGGCTTTGATTATGTTTCACCCTAGATGCATCTCTCAGAGCTTGAAGCACTGCATTTCCAAAGAAGTTCTCCCTTTTCTCCTAAATTATTTGCCAAAAATGACAATGGTCTCTACAAGCAGCCCACAACCAAAAGAGTGTGGGCTTACCCAAATGGAAATATACCTGACAAGGGAGCACATGCGTGGGGAAAATCAATGACAGAGGTAAAGAGCATAACTTTTCTTTAAATAAACAAAGTAAGGAAATAAATATTGAGGATTGCTCCTTTAAGTAAAATTTCAAAGAACAAAAAACATCTTAACTGCTACTTCATAGTGGCAAATATACAGGGCGGGGCATAACCTTTTCCTAGGGGGTCACAGCAACACTTGTAACAACAACACAAATAATTCATACACCATTCGAAAGCCCATCAAAAACTGAGTTTATTGACACGATTTAATAGTCAGTATGACCACCATTAGCCCTTCGAACAGCATTCAAATGAGGTGGATTGATAAACGTCGCTCCAGCATCGCGAGCCTCTCGAAAGGCAATGCATTTTATTCTGTCAATGATCCTTTGTTCTTCCGAATCGAATTTTCCAGCCATTCTTAAAGCAAATTTAACATTTAATAGCTCATTCAATTCAGTTTTTTATGGGCTTTAAAATGAGGTGTCGCGGAAGTTGTAAACTGCTGTCGATCTTGCTGTGACCCCCTAGGAAAAGGTTATGCCCCACCCTGTACATCAGTTGCTTCCAAGTTAACCTTATCATGCTCGCTACATCAGTGTGTTTATTTTGCTTAAAACAAAGGTTGGAGATATATAGCACTCCACTGGATGCGGAACAACAAACTCCTCACTTTGATCATGCTGATTAGACACTGAGGAATATATTTCATCAACTTATGAAATTTCTGTACTGATGTCTGTCCTTATACAATTGTATACTGGTAGTCCTCGACTTAGAACCACTTAGTTGGTGACCATTTGACGTTATAATGGCGCTGAAATAGAGGACATATGACAATATCTATGGATATTCTCAATCATCCGGGTCATGGTTGCCCCAAAGTTGCTTTTCAAAAGGCAACTGGACTTGATTGACAAGAAAGTCAAGTTGCCTTTTGAAAAGCACTTTTGCATAGCTTATGACCATTTTTCAGACTTACAACTATTGCAGCATCCCCATGGTCATGTGATCAAAATGCAGGTGCTTGGCAACTAGCATGTATTTATGATGGTTGCAGTGCCCCAGGGTCATGTGATCACCTTTTGTCACCCTTTGACAAGCAAAGTTAATGAAGCCAGATTCATTTAGCGTCTGTGATACTAACTTAACAATGGCAGTGATTCACTTAACAATTGTGGCAAGAAAGGTTGTAAAATGGGGCAAAACTCACTTAACTGTTTTCCTTAGAAATGGTAATTTTGGGCTCGGTTGTGGTCATAAGCCAAGGAATACCTATACAACTTGTTGTATAAGTTCTATAATTATATACTATACTTGAAATTACTCTGTCAATTTAGATCATTCTCTGTATTTCTTACACTGTCCACATGAATACAGTCTAATGTCTCCTTAAGACAGAAATAAAAAGGAATCAAACACTTGATCAACCTTATATATTGTATTGTAATATCATATTGATACAATATGTATCATATTGTAAGAACAAAAGAGTATTTTAAAGGGAATTTGGAATAACAAATTAGTTTTGATTGTGAAGAATTCCAGGTCAGTTGTTCCTTGCAGTATAAATTTCATGGCATGAAATTCTGACAATAGACACGGCGGCTTTAATGGCTTGCAAACAAGCACTGTTTGCACTTCTGTATTTTAATCCAAAGCACTGCATGGTCCCAAAATAAATAAACAAACATACATATACACACTAATATGCAAATACATAAATGCTTATATTCTCACTTCTTTTTGATGTAAACAAAAGCATCATATTGCAGCTGGATCAGAAGCAGCAAGGCGCTTCTGGGTTGAAACAATTAGCCAGTGACATACCATTGCCCGGGGGACACACACTTGGGGGTTCATTTCAGTCCCTGACAGGAGTTGAAGCAAAGAATGGGAGCTCACTCTACCCCATGGCAGCAGTCATGTCTCGAACATGGACCTGTTAACTTCCACCCAGCATCCTAACTATGCTAGCCATCGTGCTCCTTTAAGCAGAAGCATAATCTTATGCAAAGCAAAAGATTAAGTATTAAAGAGAAAAATTTAAAAGAAGGATCCAAGAGAAAGGAACACTATCCATGACTAGTTAACACCAACACCTTTCATTTCAGGTAGTCCTCAATTTACAACAGTTCATTTAGTGACTGTTCAAAGTTACAACGGCACTGAAAAAGTGACATGACCATTTTTCACACTTATGACTGTTGCTGCATCCCCATGATCACATAATCAAAATTTGGATGCTTGGCAACTGACTCATACTTATGACAGTTGCATGTCGCGAGATCATGTAATCACCTTTTGCGACCTTCTGACAAGTAGAATCAATAGGGAAGCCAGATTTACCTAGCAACCATGTTACTAACTTAACAATTGCAGTGATTTGATTAATAACTGTAACAAGAAAAGTCATGAAATGGGGCAAAATTTACTGAACAAATGTTTCATTTAGCAATATAAATTTTGGTCATAAGTCAATTGTGGTTGTAAGCCAAGGACTACCCGTATACCTCTCCATCCTTGTTTGTGCAAGCAGTCCTCATTTTTCTCTTTGGTTTGCTATAATGTCCAAGTATAATCTTGATTATTTGGTACGAATGTATTTGTTTTAACTTAGTTGTAAGTCATGGCTAAAAAGAAATTACCGATTGTTCAACTAATTATGTATAAATGTTCTACAGCAGGGATGTCTCTGCTTTGGCTGATAGTTTGAAAACTGTACATTCTGACTTACTGTCAAAGAGACTTCTGAATAGTAATGCAGTTTTAATATTTCAGCTACTTGACAGTTGTACAACTCATCTAAAAATGTCACAGCCTGCAAAGATACTATATACACTTGATGGACACCAGCTGCAATCATGGGAAGAAATAGAAAGAGACATGATTGTTTGTGTTTCTACAGGACATGCCTTTATGAGTCAAAAAGGTAGTCTACTTAAATGTTAAAAGGATCTTAGCAATTTCTTTGCAATCTTCTACATATTTAAAAGTGTCACAATCATGAGATTACTTGTAATTTTTAAACATGGGTTGGCATATCATATTTATGGATAGGAGCACTGCTCATAATGTGGTATTCCTTCTCCTTACCTAAAAGCCATGTCTGAATCTGGTTTGGCTGCTGGAAATTTAAGTGGCAGGTTTCTGAATAATGCTCAAGTTTACAGGAGACAAACAAATGGTCTTATTCTATAAAATAACCTTAAATTAAAATTAACTATACTTGTTCATGTTTTAAGACAGAATTATAGAAATCAGTTTCATTCCTAAAATATCATTCTGTTTTTCTCAGCTGTAAAGCATGAAATAGAAATTAGAGCTCATTATGCAAGAATCCGGAAGCAGCAAGGTCCAGAATCTACCACCATTGTTGTTTTGCCATCAACAAAAGTTATAGATAAGGTTGTATCACAATACATTGTATATCAGTAATAATATTATATGCTACATCATTAGCTATACATTATTTTTTTCCTGCTGCTCTTGTGAGGTAAGATTTAATTGAGTTAGATGGCTTCTGTTAGGGCTCAGAACCCATAGCCATCATCATGACAAGGAAACTTTTGGTAAGAGCATTTCAGATTCAAATGTACCCTAACTTAATTCAGTATAAAATTGATTTAAGCAAAGAATACTGGTGGTGGGGCTCCAAAGGAGACCCTTTTCTGTCATGGACCTTGTCTTCTGGAACATCATGCCTCCTGAGATTACATTGATCCCCTTCCTGCTAGCTTTCTGTAAGGCTTTGAGCGTAGACCCCAATATGGGATGGAGTCCATTTCTTGGCTATGCTATGATTCACCACCATAAATAATTTAGTATTTTATATATTTCCATTTGTTTTAATGTTGTGAGCTGCATAGAATCATGTACTTGAGGTTTGTGGCCATATCAATTGAATAAATAAATGAAATGAATTTCCTTAACTTGTTTTTATAATTCCTTCAGTAATGTTTAACAATATGTAACATACTGAAATATGAGGGAATATGAGCTAGTGCCATTTCTGGAGCCAGGTTTTTTGCTAGCTGATTATGGAAGCAGGCTTCAGGTATTTTAAAAATAAATAGAAGTACAGGAACCAGCAAAATCCTATTTGTGCTCTACAATTTTATTGGAATTATTTAATCCAGATTTTTTTTTCCAACCCAAGTCGGCATTTAGTTGTGGACAATGCCTCACTAAAATGGTTTGGGTAGCTATACATTGTGCGTCCACATGAACATCAAATATACTTTCCATGTTAATCACGTGCCGGTAATATATGCTGACTATTTCCACATTTCTCACTGTCCATATGTCACTGCAACTGTTTGGTTGAACCAAGAGACCAGTTAGATTAAATGCCTATAGTATGTGCATAAATTTAGAAGCAGGGAAAGCTTACTTATACGGAATATCCCATTAATTCTCCTGCTTGCCTCCTGTTGTAGAAAAGCCATAAAAGAAGCATCGTTTAGAACAGTTGCTGCAGGCAGCTCTGTGATGACCTGATTAAAGATTCCCATTATGTGTTTTGGGTGAGAGCGAAATCTCATCGAGAGTGATTCAGCAATAGGGACTTAATTTCTAGAATACCTTTAAGACATGTTTACTTATATATACATGCGCGGGCGCGCGCGCACACACACACACACACACAGAGAGAGAGAGAGAGAGAGAGAGAGAGAGAGATGATAGTAAATATAACTTCAGTCACTGAAGTTTAAAGTTAACTATTCCTAAATGAATGGCAGGAGATAGTAGTTTGACCAAGGTATTTAGTTTGGTTCTTATTTTAAAAGAAACGTGATTATAAAGATAGAAACTCTTTGGACACAAAGACAAATCTCAGTTATTCGCTGTAACTGTATTTAATTTATAACAAATTACAGTTAGTAACCTATGAGCAGCAGAAAAATATTTGCAAATCTTTATTATTTTTTTTATCCCACCTTTATTATTTTTACAAATAATTCAAGGCAGCAATTGTGTCCAACAACCTTCTTTCCCCTATTTTCCCCACAACAACAGCCTTGGGAGGGTTAGAGTTGAGAGATAGAGAGAGAAACTGACTGACCGGCCCCAAATCACCCAGTTGGCTTTCATGCTAAGGTGGGACTTGAACTCCCACTTTGTACTCTGCTGCCTTAACCACTAAACCAAACTGGCTCTTTTTTTAAAAAAAATATTCACTTCCTTCTTTGCAGTTAACTCTTACCCAAAAGTTAAATAATCTTTTGCTACAACTCTACACTGTATAAAGTATATCTGAACTTCAGTCTATAGTATTCTTCCTTGAAAGCCATGTTAAACTTGCTTTTCTATAAACTGAATAGTTTATCAATAGTATAATCTAAATAATTTAAATAGATAGATAAGAGGTCGATTCAATGGTTTTGCTGCTCTGCGAGTCATAAATAAATATATTTTAGGACCTCTTAACAGATATGAATGATGACTGATTCATAGAACATTTTATATTCATTTTTTAAAAGCTCTGATAGATGATAAAACAAATCATTAGCTCTTTGAAAAATATTGTAAGGGCAAATGAAGCATGAGTTTAATATTAAAAAAATGTGATATTTACATCACTGCTATATATACTCCTAAAATTTGTTTAATTCAAAGATTATTTTGGAATTATTTTGGAATTCAAAACTGGAGCCTATGAAACTCAATTTACTTCAGAGTAGGCATACTAGAATTGCATTGTTAGTTAAAGTTCAGATTAGTGCTGTGAAATACATTGAATATCTATTTTTACTGATGCCCACAATTAAGGGGAAAAACCCTTAATATATATGTAGGTCTCTAGTTGTTCGGGTTTTCTCCCACGTAGAATTGGAGATGTCTTGGCGACGTTTCGACGAAGTCACATTCATCATCTTCAGGCTGCTGCTGACTACTTCAGGTTTGGTGTTTCCTACCTACTCCTGGAAACACCAAACCTGAAGTAGTCAGCAGCAGCCTGAAGATGACGAATGTGACTTCGTCGAAACGTCGCCAAGACATCTCCAATTCTACGCGGGAGAAAACCCGAACAACTAGAGACCTACATACTAACACCCGCGAAAACCTCAGAATATATATATATATATATATATATATATATATATATATATATATATGTGTGTGTGTGTGTGTGTGTGTGTGTGTGTGTGTGTGTGTGTGTGTGTGTGTGTGTGTGTGTCAGTCAAGTAGTTTTAAAATCAGAAAGAAATTTGACAACAACAAAGCTTTGTCCATTATTTAAACAGTCCATGATAGCTTGGATTCCTTATTTTCCTTATGCCTAAATAACAGGTTGAATTTTGAGGTGTTGAGTTTTTTGCATATGTTTCTTGTGCTCAGGACAAACTGTGATATTAGCCAGGATTAAAAACTGAAGTTTCTTGTGGTTACTAATCTAAATGTATGCAATTTATGATACATTTATTATTGTAGCTGTCAAACTGGGGCTTTTAAAATGGTTTGAGAATATCAAGCTTCTTTTTAAAAAAAAGATTGTACTTTGTAAGTAACATTAAGGACTCTTTTAGAGAAAAAGGGCAACATCTTTGAAACAAATAATTAAATAAGGTAACCAAATGTAGTTTTCTCCCCAAAAAATTGTTAGAAAAAAAATTAAGGAAAAAATTATAAGCAAAATTTGTTAGGCAAAATATTGTTTTGAATATTTTGATTTTGAAGTCTTAACAAAATTATGAATATATGAAGTAATGTAAGAAATGCAATAATATTAATTATTTTGTCATATTGTTATACACAGCTCAACACGAATAGCTCTCTTTTGGCTCTTACCGGAAGACCTTATGAAGACACCAGTGACAGACCTTATGAAGATGTCAATGACTAGGTAAGTGTTTTCCTGAAGTTAAAAAAGAGAAAGAAATCCAGTCTTTCTAACTAACTCACTTCAGCAAAGGATCATGAAGAAATCCACAAGTAAAGCACTCCCACAGAGAAAGAAAAAATCACTAAGCAGAAGTATCTATTTCCCTTCCCACATAACATAAAATGGTGGTGGTGATTGACCATAGAATTCCATAATTATTGGAGGAAGCCAATAATTTTGTCATTAAATCACAAGTGAATGTTTCCAGGAGAGAAACATTCTGTCCTAGAAGAATTACTGCATCCTTTATTTTGCAGATAATTGGACTTATTTTATCATATGGATAGTAACTACCCATTTCTTTGATACACTATACAGAATCAAGATTAAGCCCTCTTCCTCCCTAGCAATTTATGATATTTTCTAGCATTGTCCAACAATTTAAGACCTAATCTCATTACTGTTTTATTGGCACAACAATAGTTGAACAACACTTGAAAATGCTAAAAATTACTAGCAAGGAAATGGCTTTAAATTAATAAACAACTGTAAATCATTATAGAAATGGGATGGAACTCTCAGTTAATATGTCAAATACTGTTTATCAATAAGAAAACCGTATCTCAATCACTGTTGAATGCCAACTATGGCTACATGTTGCCTATCAAGACTACCAGTACATATTGCCTGTAAAATGTTTTAAAATGCTGCAGTAGATTATCTAATGGTATTACATTTTATTAGAACATTTATCCAATCAGATAAAAAATAATAATTTAACTTAGAAGCTTGTCTGTATTAATGGCTTCCAAGTGTTCCAGGAAATGAAGAAACAGGGAAGGAAGACAAATGCTTTCTCTCTGTATTTGCCTTTAATCTATATTCAAAAGCATACCACAAGTTTTGAGTCTCCTTCTACATATCAAGATTAATCACTATTGATAAGGGTTTTTTATGAATGTGTCTAATCCTTTTTAAAGCTGTGTTTTCTGAGAAATAAATTCCATTCAGTTCAGTGAAGCATGTTCCCATGGAAGTGAATAGGACTGCAACTGAAGTGAATATATGTTTATTACACTCCATCTGTCAGACTCGGCTAAACCAACTAGGAAATTTCAAATGCTGTAGTGAAAGTGGATATTAATGTAAAATATAGATATTATGGAACATACCTAATATCTTCTCGTGCAGAAGGTATTTGGATATTATTTTACCTCAAAACTTGTGGGTAAGAAATTTGAAGGATTATTTGGAAATAAGTGTACTTCAGGTCTACCTTCTTTGTTGCAGTTTCCTACCATGATAACATCAAGCTCCACATTATCTGTAGAATGGGAAGAAAGCAAGAATATCTCCAGTAGAGCTGTGATCAGATTACAATGTGCCTTCATCAATGTGCCAACTGCTAAATATCTAGCAGTTTCCTATCTAAAACTGTAAGAATATTGTATACCTTGAATTGAACCAAATAGGGTAAAGTAGATCTCTATTTTAGGATTAAATGCAATAAAATTACTACTAAGGAAAAGGAATGTCAATGTTTTAATAATTCACACTAGTTTTAATTGCCCATTCTTCATTCTATAATGTTATTGTGTATCTTAAAAAGGTTATGCACTGTAGGAATCTTCAGTAATAAGTCAATGAAGGCATGTGCCTGGGTGCACATGTATCATAGTATATAATGCCTAGCCAAGAAGAATGTTTTGAGTAAAATGTTTTGCTTTGTTCCATAGATAAGCATTTCTCTATTTCTTCTTCCTCTGAACTCTTGTTTTTCTTTATGTTTAAAGCTAATAAATTCATACGCTCTCCAAAAATACTGCAGTTGTGACATGCTTTTGTTTTTACCTTTCTCAGATTAGACATCTTCAGGAACTTTAAAGTAATTAACAAAACGGAAACTATTTCAAACATTAAATCTCTAAAATATTATTACAAATTTATTTTGCCTTTGTAAAGAAAAAAAAAACATGTATTAATCTTCTACTGTTTGAATGCTTAAATAATGAAAATATTTCCTAGCAGTGACTGTTTTCATTCTTTTTACACTCACTTGTTCTAAGGAATTTTCTTCTACTTGAGAACTCTCACTGAAAATACATTTAGATTGTCTCAAAGCATTCTATACATGGGATGACATTACTTTGCTGATTACCACTAACTCTCTTTAGGCTTTCTTAAGGCGTGCAAGGTCTCCCAATAAAGGAGGAGAACCCAATAGAAATGTGTCAACTGCTTTCACTTCTATCATGCAGTCTATCCCTGCTTCTCTGCATGATTTAAAGTTTTGATTTTCAGGATTTTGTGTGCAGTTTTCAAGAATAGATGAAGCACTCTTCTGCAGATCGTTATCCTCTAATGGGGAAGGCAAAATGTTAGCATGAAGTTCCATATTTCTCTTCACATATAGAATGCATATTTATTAAGATTGTTGGAGGAGCAAGGACAAGATATTTTAGTGGATTGCATATAATATATTGTTTCTGATCACTCTTTGCATTTTAATTTGGCTAGTATATGGTTAGAGGGTCCCCAAAGCTGAAAGTCAAGCATTTAAAACAGGAGTCAGTAAACAGCTCCAAGTTAATTCATTGAACAAAGACTGACTCTGGATATAAAAGCATAGTCCAAGCTCAATCCTTGAGTCAAAAGCCAAGATATCAGTAAGAAATAAAGGTAAACAACAAACCAAGTTCAATTCCATTAATTCCTTTAGCAGAACCTAAAATTATCCCAAGAGTCAGGAGTAAAGAACCAGCAGTAAAGTGAATAGGAATTGGGAAAGAGACATCATTTCTGAGATTGACTAAATGGAAGATCCAGAACAGACACCATTTTCCAGTGCCAGGGGTTAAATGCAGTTTTGATGCTTTGCGCATGCATGGAAGGCCCTGAGCTGGCACAAGCAAGTGAAGCGAGCATGCGCGCAAGCTTGCTCACATTGCTACCGAACTGGTAGCAAAGGTAAGTTGATTTCACCCTATCCAGTGGCAATATAAGATTGTTAACAGAAAACAGCCTCATGTATACAGCCTTACATTTTTGCCATTGCTTACTACAGAAGAGCTCCAGTTCTCAAATGTACACAACCTTGCTAGCCTTGGACTCTCTCATTCTGCATGGTGTTTTGGCCTCTATATCAAACTCAGGCCTAGAGTAGTCAGTCTTATAAATCATATGACTCGCCAAAGTCCACTTCTGCGTCTGATAAAAAATTAATTTCTGAAGGTTCCATTGGTTTGCCTAACTGAATCTGTCCTCTGATAGGTCACCTAGGAAGGGACTTCCTGACTTGCAAGACAAGAATAAGCATACTTTATTAATTTGGATTAAATCATAAATCATGCTTTGCCTCACAACATGGAGAATTGCTTATTTGGTCTTTATTCACATCATATCAACCACAAAGCTTGTATTCTTTCTAGTCCCTGAGAAGAGTTTGTTTGAAGTACAAAGTCTGGGTGCTGAATGAATGCTGATTGAGTACCAAAGTGAAAGACTAGTATTAAATAAAAATTGAGGTGATTTGGTTACACAAAGAGAATGAATAGGGATCAAATAACAATGGTTTTGAGAGAAAGGAAAAGTCAAGAAAGCCATGTTGGAAAGAGTTCACAATAATCCTCAAAACGAAAGAGGTAAGAACTTGAAAGATCAAAAGGCATTAATGCAGTCTACAGGTTGTGAAAGCAGGGACAATTTGCAAGGACAAAAAGTATGAAAAACTGTGGACAATGATGTTGCAATATGAACTTTGGAAGCAGAGTCCTAAGATATGCAAAATTAAGTTCTTTTTTGCTCAACAAAATATTTTAAATGAAGTGGTTAACACTAAATAGGTTCTTTTATTTAATATTATTACTATTGACTTTTATGTTGATGGGTTTTCTCAAAAGAAATGTAGAGAAGCATCTCCAAATAGTCCATTTCAGTTATGTTTATGATCCTTTTGCACTGTTGGGATAATCAGAACATTCAACAGAAGTAAATAATAAGATCACCCAGATGGGTTTACCTAAAACATTCCAACATTATGGTGTAATTTACAGCACATTTGCCTTTGTCTTGTCTACAGTTGTTAAGTGAATCCCTCACAGTAATTAAGTGCAACATCATATGACTGCAAGTTATGACTTCCTACCAGCTTCCCCATTTACTTGCCAGAAGCCAACTATGTTATCACAAATGACAAGCATGTTACTGCGGGATTCTGAGGCCATTTTCTAGCCTCACTCTTTTCCGCAGATTTCCCTTTGAGTTTTGTCTTTTGTTTCAAAAAGGACTCAAATTTTCTACCTCCAGTTGAGGGAGGGACTGGAATAAGCTGACCTGGTCTGAGACCAAAAACCACATTCCACTCATAGATATGAACTCTATGTCTGGCCTATCTAGCATGTGAGTTGCTGACTGTGAAGCGATGACATTTTGTCTGCATTTTGTTTTTACTTTGCTGCTCAGATTTATTTACTCTGCTGGTATCAATTATTATTATAATTGACTTATATACACGTAACCAAGGAGGCTCTGTTTGCACAAAATTGTCACCAGTCCCATTTCAGCCGTGAATGTTTCTGGGTGCTCTTTCACCTCAGCAGCATAGGGTGACATCGTTTATTTTCAATCAATGGTATTATGCCAATCAACCTGATAATTATATTTGTTCAGATTTAGCAAGAGAGAGAAACCTATCAACAAACTATGATTTATTCCAAGTGAAAATAATCATGCCTCTGGAAATGCTTCTGAAAATGGAATCACAGCGAATCTGTTTCTAATCACTGGATGCATTCATGGGACAATTGGGGTTGATAAGTGACTACATTGTGCTCCTAGGCTCAGTCACTGGTCACTGACTGACTAAACCATGGCACATTCACAATTTTAATTCTTCAGAATAAGTTTTGAAGAACAGAAGAAATGACAAACTGGGAAACTAGCATGAAGAACTGATATAGAATAAACTGGACATAGAGTCAGTGGGATGAAAAAAAACTGAACCTACCAAGACTGAAGGATCTCTGTGAATTAGTCAGAAAAATAAACCCTGAAGCACCTAAGTAGGTAGATGAAGAAACTGAACTTCAGGAAAGAAAGACTCATGAAAGACAAGTGGGGTGGGGGGACATTATTGGACAGAACTGTGCATTGATATACTTTTCTTTTATATGCAAAAATGCAGCAATTGGACAAAATTGAAATTGCTTGTGTACATGAATTTACTACTATTGTAAATCCACATAACCAATTATTTTCATCCATTTTGCCACAGGGAAAGTTCTATATATATTTGGAGAAGTCTGCTACAGTTAAACCTACACTGAGCTTTACTCATGAAGACTCTGGGAGCTGACGCAAACCTGTAAATGTTATTTATTAATGGCCTCCATTAAAAGCAGAAAAAGCCTCAGCTAAATTGTTCAAATAGCTGCCCTGTTTTAAAGCTGAAATAAATTTAATTCCGGTTGCTGCACATAAAATGAAATAGGTCACTACCTTCCCTTCAGAAAGCTTCCCCCCTCCCTGAGGGCTCTCCCTTCATAGCAATTTGCAACGTCTGAGTATATAAAATTCTACACCTTTCCATTTGGGATTTTAATTATTTTGAAGTAAAGGAGGAAATAAACTGAAATGTGCTTACGTGTTGCTAGGTTTCAGCAAAATGCCTTTGACTTGGAACTGAAATGGGACACTTGCACAGAGTCCCAACATGTAAAATGACATTTCTTTTCTCTTCAAGGCTGAGTGACCCACTTATTTCTGTCCCACGCTCCTGCTGAGAGATTTAATATTGAATGGAGACAAAAATATACTCAGGCTCCATTCAAAGATTTCCCTTCCCTCCTGTCTTTCTTAGAAGATGCTGTCCTTGTTGAATATTGCACAATTATACAACCTGAAGTTTTGCTTGAAACACCAGAATGCATTATTAAGTCTACTGCTATTATTTCTGCTAACATAAGGTTGGTTTTTAAAACAAAACAAAACGAAACTTGCAGATTAGAAGAGTTTACTTAATGGTTGCCTGGACTCTACCACAGCATAACAGCTGGCTTCTTGCAGTCTTAAATGGCTATAAGGATTATTGGTTGCTTTGCAGAATATAATCCTGCTCAGAGAAAGATTAGGAAGGCTGTATCCTTTTTCTTTTGGATGTCTCTTTCAACACATCCAGCTTGGCACAGCTCCATTGCCATTAATCGTGGATGTGTTTTCAGTACATGGTTTCTACGGTTACGGAATGTTTACCCATCTCTAGGCAGGCCATGCTAGCTGATCTTCATGGTAGAAAGCATTTGTCTGAAACTAACGGGGATGTGACGCAGTCCTCAGCCTACTCTCCAATACTGACCAAATAAACACAGCCACAGCGAGTATTTTTCAGAAGCGAGGAAAAATCAAAGTATTTTTCAGCACATATGTAAAGGGACCTCACACACTCTTTATGCCACATGTGAAAACTGTTAGCTGAATTCAAAGTGTTTTTCTTAAAAAATGGTGAGGCTACAGCATGCAAATAAAATATGTATTGCAACCACGTCACCTCTTTAAAGGACCATAGTGCAGTATCCACTGCAGTAAAAAGTGATTATTAGGGAATGGAAAAGAGACATTATTATCGGGTGTTTTGCAAGGTTCTCTAGAAATAAATATCAAAACTGTGATTTCAATCCAGCTCTGTTAGCTCAGATGCCATATCTAAATAGAATGTGTCATTAATGAAGTTACATTAACTTTAGAAAATTATTATCGCAGCAAAATAATGATGTTCAGTATGGCAGACATTGTACTTAAGACATTTCTTTGTCTGAATATAGAAGACAGTTGAGTTCATATTCAATATATAAAAGAGGTCAACAAGGATGTTGGGAGTATGACAGACTGATAAAAAGAGTATTGCAACATTATGACCCCAACTTTGCTTCTTGCAAAGCCATAGGTGACATCACAATAGAAGTATAAAATGGCAAATTTTATAAGATGCATGTCTCATTACTTTACTGTTATTGTGATAGGAATACACATCCATGTTTATTCATTCCATTCATCTAATAATAAAGACTGAAGTAGGACTCCAAAATTGAATTGTAAAAAAATGAATAGCCATTTTACAGAGTTATATATCTCTGCTGTAATTTAGTCTGTGATCATTTAGATTTTTGCAGCCCAGATCTATTGGTCCTAATTTAAAAACATGAAGCTTAAAACTGTTGGAAATAACTCTGCTCTAGTTACAAAGCATGCTTGTCCTTTTACTACTATATTAAGCCCCTGCTTTGTTGATAATATATAGGGGTACCATTTTCTCTGATTTTATGATTTCTAACTTATTCTGTGATCCATTTTACAACTTTCTCCTCTTCCAGGTTGTTCTGTAGGGAGAACGAGGCAGACAGGAACTGAGGCAAGGCAGGTTGAAGCTAATACAACCTTATTAACAGTTTAACAAGGCAAAGTGCAAGGCAAACCTCGAACCGGCAAACAGCAACATTTGACAGCTGACAGCCCTTTTTATACCAGAGCTGTCAGACACTGAACCAATAGAATGGCTGCATTCTCCTGCCAGCTGGCTGCTCGCATCTTAACCAATCAGGAGCCGGCAATGATAGTCAATGGCGTCGTAGCCTCGAGGACTTAACACAGATTATTTCCACTTATGCTCTCCCAAGAGGATTAAATGTGGTGGGAAATGTCTAGAACATACACCACAAAAATGAGGCAGTACACAGCAAAGTAAAATACATTTTTTTTACATTCTCACTTAGAGGTGCAAGAATAACTTTGACTCAGTAATGCCGCTACTTATATCCATAATAGATGATCTGACTTGAAACCAACATAATTTTAGATAGTGAGATAGTGAGAGTCCCCAATTAAAAACATTTCTATAGAGTTAAACATCATTTAGATCAGTGGCTGCCAAACCTTTGGGTCCTAGGAACCAGTTCCTTGGTTTTTCCATGGACACTGTGCATGGATGGGGCTTCACTCACTTGCGCAGCCTAGTTTTTGCGAGGCTGCAGACTGGTGCCAGTCAACGATCCCTTATTTAGATCCTATTCATATTATTCTTTGGTCATTATGCAACCATATATTTAATATGTATACTTCATTAACCAAAGCATGAATATCTTATGGCTTCCCTAAATGCATTACTAGGCAAACAGAGCTCATGATCCATGTAAAACAGAGGTTATCCTGGTCAGCCAAAAGGAAGGCTAAGGACTTGTTAGTTATCTTGAGCGGGGGGATATGGGACATGAAAGCCAGGATGTTAATATAATAAATACATACATGTTTTTCCTCCTTCTACGGCGTAATGCCATGTGGTCTGCTTCATAGCCTCTTTTCTGATTATGATCTTCAGGTAACAAAGAGAACACTGGGTTATCTTCACAATTAAATTCTTTTCAGCACATAAGAAAGCACATATTTCTCAGCAGGTGCAGGTAGCACTAAAGCCAACTCTAAGACAGAGTATTATGAATTTGGAGGAGGAATAACTTAAACTTCACTGGAAGATCTTTTTTTTATCAGGCGAAACCTCCTGATACAACTCCATCTGTCTAGCTGAGAAGTTCTCCACCTTTCTATCAAAGACTATTCCCTTCGTCAAATTCTGGCAAAAATAAAAAGAAAGATGCTTTAGGTTGTCTTTTCCAAAAGTACAGATATAAAGCTGAACAAATCCTGTGCTAGTTCTGAAGCAAAAGGGGTAGCTGGGTAACCATGCAGTCTTGTACGTGGGACAGATCTGAAGGAGAAATTCCCTTATTGAGCCGATCAAATAACATTGTAGACATAAAAAGTTTCTTAGGAAAAAGGAAAAGTAAGGAGAACACCTCCAATAAAATCAGTACAATCAACTTAACTAAATTAGTTATTAACTGCTTGAATATAATTTCATATTAATGCAGGTTTGAATGCAGAGTTCATTGCAGAGAAGCAGACTGGAGAAAGGGCATTTAACTTTCTTACCTGGATTTTATTAAGCAGACACATTTCTTTCACAGAGCTCTATTTTTAGTTTTATAGACTATGGAAATAAATTAATAGGGCTAGGGTAAATATATAACATTACAATACCATGGGTAGATTTAAAAAATATATAGTAGTTAAACAGTGGGAAAAACTAACTAAAATAAATTAAATAAAAGGAGAGATTAAAAAGGGGGAAATCCATTCATTGATACTATTGGTACAATACTTACATTTTTCATTAAACCTATATTATATAGAAATATATTGCTTCACATCGTGTTATTGGAGAACAGAGACTTTTCAAAAACAGTTAACAAATGGATATTCTGAATCTGTTTCTTAATACCTGTTGCAACCAGTACAGTGCAACAGGGCTGGGTGTCCACCACATGTACACGCGTAGCACGTGCACAGCGCATGCATGGTTACTTACCACATGCGATGCTCCACGACGGCTCTGCAACGCTCCAGCTACTCGGTGGAGCATCGCGCACGCACCATATGCTCTATGCGCATAAGCCCCGATCGGCTCAAATACAGGTAAGGACAGCAGTTAAATTGTCTGGACATGATTTGGAAAGGCACACATCTCTCTATAGAAAGCCCCACAGCTGACAATGCACACTGTAGCAAAAGTCATGAGGCCAAAGGAACTGTCTGCAGAGTACAGAGACAGGATTATTGCAAGGCAAAGATCTGGGGAAAGCTACAATAAAATTTCTGCTGTACTGAAGGTTCCTAAGAGCACCGTGTCCTCTATAATTCTCAAATGGAAGAAGTTTGGCATTCTTTCAAGAGCTAATCACCTGGCTAAATTGAGCAATTGTGGGAGAAGAATCTTAGTAAGGGAGGTGAGCAAGAACCTGATGGTCACTCTGATTGAGCTCCAGAAATCCTATGTGGAGATGGGACAGAGTTCCAGAAGGACAACCATCACTGCAGCCCTCCACTGATCTGGGCTTTATGGCAGAGTGGTTAGATCAAAGTCTCTCCTCAGTGCAAAATACACGAAAGCCCACTTGGAGTTTACACAAAGGCACCTGAAGGACTCTCAGACTGTGAGGAACAAGATTCTTTGGTCTGATGAGCTGTTTGGCCTCAATTCTAAATGTTATGTCTGGAAGAAACCAGGCACCGCTCATCACCTGTCCAATACCATCCCAACAATGAAGCATAGTGGTGGCAGCATCATGTTGTGGGAGTGTTTTTTTAGTAGCAGGGACTGGGAGACTCGCTCTGGGTTGAGGAAAAGCTGAATGGAGCAACGTATAGGGATATCCTCAAGGAAAACCTGTTCCACAATGCTCAGGACCTCAGCCTGGGCCAAAGGTTCACTTTTCAACATGACAATTATCCTAAGCACATAGCCAAAACAACACAGGAATGGCGTAGTGACATCTCTGTGAATATCCTAGAGTGGCCCAGCCAGACCCCTGACTTGAACCAATGGGACATTTCTGGAGGGACCTGAAAATGGCTGTCCACTGTCCAATGATGGTTGCTATCCAACTTGACTGAGCTTGAGAGGATTTGAAGGAAGAATAACAGAAAGTCCCCCAACCAGGTGTGCAAAGCGTGTCACGGCCGAACCAAAAAGACTCGAGGCTATAATTGCTGCCAAACGTCTGAGTGAAGGGTCTGAATACTTATGCCAATATGATATTTCATTTTTTTAAAAAAAATAGATATTTCTAAAATTCTGTTTTCACTTTGTCATTATGGGGTACTGAGTATAGATTAATGAGAAAAAAATGAATTTCCACAACTGTAGAATCAGGCATAAAAAAATTGACAAAAGCGAAGGGGGTCTGGATATTTCTGAATGCACTGTACATTAGTTTCAATGTAATATTCATTTTCACAGCATTAATCTTACCCTAGAGACTTAGTGGAAGTTTTAGCTATTTACTTATAACTGCTATGAAGCATACTAGAAACCACTTCTTTGTATCTTTTATCTTTCTCCTTTCTTTTCTATTTTTCTTCAACTTTTTTCCATTCTTTCTTTCCTTGCTTTCTTTTTATTTTCTTCTTCTTTACTTTATATTAGTTTCTATTCATTTATAAATAAATAAATGGACTGATTTGAAGGAGAGTTGAGTTTGTCACAGAGTAGATAGTGTAGCAGTTCACTTTTTCTTTTCTTTTTCATCCTCAGAAGCTAAGGACTGTTGGACAAAATTTATATCAGGGTTCTAAACTAGAATGGGAATTCAACGTTCTGGAAGAGATAGTCCATCTATTGTTGCCAACATAAATACGTGGATGCATTCATGAGGTCATTAGAAGTTGAGCTTGACTTGAGTTCTTCCCTTTTAGGTGGCATCATAATACCTGATTCCAAAAAAACTAAGCAGAGACCTGATTAGCACTTGGACAGGAAAATGTCTTGAGTTCCCCTAAAAGAAGACTTTACCTTTATATATAAAAATAACTTAATTATGCATAATTGTGTATACATATAGTGTATGTGTCTGTCTCTGTGGTGTGTGTGTGTGTTTGAGACCTGAGCACCAAACAACAGGGTGAACTCCAGTTACTTGGCCCAGCTCCTGCCAACCTAGTAATTCGAAAGCATGCAAATACAAGTAGATAAATAGGTACCACTTTGGTGGGAAAGTAACAGTGTTTTGTGACATTATGCTGGCCACATGATCATAGAAGCAACTTTGGACAGTGCTGGCTCAATGGTTTTGATAGAGAGATGAACACCACCTCCTATAGTCAGCTACAGCTAGCAGAATAAAATCTTCAGGGAGTCCTTTACACACACACATACACACACACAAACACACACACAAGATGTACAAGCAAAGTAACTCTTTAAAATATTGAAATCTCAGAAAAATAACCATCTTGAAAAAATACAAGTTTTTATTTTGCTCATTTTCCAAAAACATAGATTTGTTGATTAATCTTTTATGAGATTGCAATCACTTCCCACCAAAGAAGATTTATGAACTCTCGGGAACTTCCTCCCTTCTTAAGACAGTGTTTATGTCATTCATTACTAGAATTGTTCATTCATTCATTAAAATACAGGAAAATAGCTGTCTTATAAAATGACCAGAAGAGATTGCCTCATATCTTTGCTCCAAAAGAGCTAAAAACTAGCTCTTTTAAAAAAAAATGAAAACTGATATTCTGGGAATGTTAACATAATTGTCTGAGGGGAGAAGGCATTTCCCTTTTTCCATTCTTTGAAAACACTTGTGAACATAAAGTGGGTTTTGAAATAAGAAAAGTTGATATTATTAATATATCATATATCATATAATATATTAATATATTATTTTTATAAATAAAAAAGATTTAGCGAAATGTTATATTATTGATGTACTTAGACTTTATAGCAAACTTTATGGGTATGGTACCTCTGTAATTCAGTGTGCAGTTCACAGAGACAGTGTGGTGTTCTGCTTACATAAATTATGGGAAAAGATTAGGCCTCTGGAGTACTGATCCTTGCCCACTAAAATGCAAAGATCTGTAAAGGTGATGCGAATTCTCTCTAAATACAAATGTAGCCTTATCTTGATTGGTGGCATTTTGCTCATTTACATTTCATTGTTGGTTTAGATGTTCTCACAGAAATATTACAATGGGAAAATCTGCCTCCAGTATTATAGGCAAAAGAGGATTGTCAAAATATGACATCCTTGGCATTTTAATTCTATTGTGAAGGAAACCAATATAATGTATTGTATCTCTCTCTCTGTCAAAATGAGCTATTTCTCCAAGGTCATTAGTTGATCTCATCTGGCAGTTTCCTGAATGATCAGCTGCTATGATCAACATAAAGAGGATTACAGTCTATTCTCACCACAAATTCCATTGTGCTACATTTGGGTGTGTGTAACAGTTTGTCAAGTTAAAGATGAACAAGCTTCTTTGCCTTTAACTCTACTGAAATTTTTAGTCATACTTTTATGACCTTTAGTCTACCTCTCTGCCATTACTGAAGTTTTTGCAGGGAAAAAAATTGGAAAATATTTTCCTCCTGTCAATACAAAGATGATTTTCAGACAGATAAACAAACAAAAAAACAAAAAAACAAAAAACAGGTGAACGGGAAAAAATGAAAAAAGAGATATTTAAGTCTTATTATAATAGTCAGCAATTACAGTTAAATTATATAGTTTTCAGCTTCACCAGATCACTCAAATTTGGAAGGCTCAACTTTATATCTAGTTTAAGTTTGTCATAGGTTCTGTTGACCTTTACAAGACCTTAAAACTGCAATCTTTTTTTTTCTTGACCTGCTGCCAGTCAGGCTTTTACAAGGATGCTTGGAAGATGTATTTTAAGACTTCCTTTGTTTAATCTGTGTCTTTAACACTTTGTCATTGGGGAGTTTTCCTTTACTATAGATTGGAAAGACTGATGATAGAGGAAAAAAATGCCTCTGGAGCAATTTTTCAGTTTCTCCCTGGTTTAAATTTACTTTCCATGAAAAAGGAAGGAAGGAGGGAGGGAGGGAGAGAGGGAGGGAAAGAAGGGTCCACTACAAAGTAGGTGACCCATAGTAAGTGACCCTACTATGAAAATGTTCAATCAAGTGAAAGCCTGAGATAGTTTTAATGAGGATTTTTGACTGACCTTATATTTGACAGTAGGGGATTCTGGAACTCTGTCAATGTTAGTTCTGATCTTTTTTTTTCTTTTACATCCATTACTGTGGAGATCACAGGTTTCCCTTGTCAAGTTTCTGCCAAACTCTCAATATCTGGATCATTTTCTGAAAAACATTGCTTCATTAGTGTGGCCTCAGTCATGCTAATTTATCATAATAAATAAATGGTCTTCTGATATTGCTTCTGTGAATTACAGATTTCCGGGGGCTGTGAATCAGGTGAATACCTTTCTTCTTTCTATGAATACTCCCACTGTGCTTGTATCTCTAATTCCAGGTATGCAAATTGAATCTAACCCAACAAACTGATTTGGGTTGAACACCTCCAAGAAAAGCCTAACAAATGTCATATGGCCAACTGTGTGATGCTGGGCAACTCCAAGAGGTTATGAAAGCAACAGCTGTTCCCTTATTGTGTGTTCACATAATCAGTTATTTTTTAAAAAACTTTCAGCACTGATTAAAATAATGTCATAGAAACTTGTACAATGTTTTCTGTGACTCAGCTAATGAATGACTCCTCAAAGTCCTCTTCTAAAAAAACTCAATAGGAAATGTCTGACAGGAAGAAGCACTGACCAACCAGATAAATATTTCTGTTAGATTCACTGGGCACATCTGGAATATTAAGAGCATTTTTGGTTGATTTTATTAAATGTTGGCTCAAGAGGCCTACCTACTGACAAATTGTTGCCTACCAAGGATGGTCAGTCAAAAAACACTCATTTATCAGATGGAAACCTGCTGAAATTATATTCTGGATCTGTACGAACACAGAGACTTTGCTTTTTGTAGATATCTTGTGGAGACTATATGGTAAGAATGGGCAGAAGCATTATTTTAAAGGGGAACAAAAGAAAAGAAAGAAAGAAGGAAGGAAGGAAGGAAGGAAGGAAGGAAGGAAGGAGCAAAAAGTTGGTGTTCTCAAGAATATCAATTTTCCATGTCTTTTAAAGAAAACAAATATTAATAGAAAGAATCATACACTGCATGGAGATTGGAAGTACCAGAAGAGGTATTCAAGGACACAGTGGGGTTAATTAACAGCAATTGTTTATCTTTAGTTTGTATCAACAATTTTCAGCTCCAGAATCTATGGATTTTATTTGCATGGAATAAATCCAGTCTTCCATGAATTCAGAGGTGCTTATGAACTACGTCAGTATATCTTAGAAAGAGAAATGTGGGGGGGAGCTGCATTTGATGATCTCTCAGCATAACATATTGAAGTGTTGATCACTTTTTCTGCATATATTTTAATCCTATTTTTTTAGACAGTTGTGAAAGCTGTCCTAAGTGCTGAAATTATTTATGGAGCAGTTGCCTCTGAAAATTGCCAAGTGTTCTCAGAGCATGCCAAAGTGGTACATGAAGACATCTGTGAAGGAAATGCACAGAGGAAGGTTTTTTTGAAGAGGACAATGAAAACAAATATTCTGGGCCCAACACATTAAGGGGGTTCCAAGCAGCCCCTCTTTGAGAAAGATAGGCAGTTAAGAAATATAAAATAAATAAATTAATCAGCATTTGAAATAGATGGATGCTTTTTATTCAAAAGAGTAGAACTAAAAATGGTAGAAGTAAGAACATAATCTCAAGAGTATTTCATTATTTTGTATTTCCCCATTTACTCAAATTTACTGGGCCATTGACTTCAATGGACAATGGTAGTCCTATTCTTTTAAGTGCAAATGTAATAATCATATGGCCCATTAAGTTATGGCGTTCTCCTAGCTTAGTTGAGGGATTGGCAACTGAAGCAATTTCCTTCTACCAACAAGGAACATGTATTGGATTGCTTCATACTAACAGTGAGATGTAAACAAATTAACAGGTATAAATTATTCCTATTATAGAGCAATCTGTTGTAAAATAAAAAAACCTTTTTTTTCTTTCTAAAGAAAATGCTATTAATTTTTTTAGAAAATGCTAACAATTTTAAGATGTACGCAAGCCAGAATATAACACTGAATTTTGATATTCTGCAAAACCTTAATAAGGATTAGGTTGATTTACTACCTAATCAAAATTGCAATCTGATGAGTATG
This sequence comes from Thamnophis elegans, assembly GCF_009769535.1. NCBI lineage: Eukaryota > Metazoa > Chordata > Lepidosauria > Squamata > Natricidae > Thamnophis > Thamnophis elegans. Next base: position 92,684,459 of record NC_045541.1, read on the forward strand.
CTTTAACTAAATGGTTAAGGAGAAGCATTGGCAGAATTGCTTGTTATCTCATTTAGATAACACTCCCTGACTTGAGGCTTGAACAGGTTGCCAAATAACATTTTGAATTTGTTGTTGTTTTGTTTTTCTTTTAAGATTATATGTTTTTCTAGGGATATATAAGGGATGTGGTGGCTCAGTGGCTAAGAAGTTGAGCTTGTTGATCAGAAAGGTTGACAGTTCGGCGGTTTGAATCCCTAGTGCTGCGTAACGGAATGAGCTCTCATTACTTGTCCCAGCTTCTGCCAACCTAGCAGTTCGAAAGCATGTAAAAATGCAAGTAGAAAAATAGGGACAACCTTTGGTGGGAAGGTAACAGCGTTCCATGTGCCTTTGGTGTTTAGTCACTCTGGCCACATGACCAGGGAGACATCTTTGGACAGCGCTGGCTCTTCAGCTTTGAAACGGAGATGAGCACCGCTCCCTAGAGTCTGGAACGACTAGCACATATGTATGAGGGGAACCTTTACCTTTTAGCATTCTATCACTATAAGCCATTTACATCTAGTGCCCAGGCTTTGCTATGAAACCCATTTTAATAATTACCCCTTATTATATCCTAGCTTTTTTATTTTCTTAATTTGTGATTCCTATTTTGCATCCTTTTTCCTTACATCATGTTTTGGGCAAGCTAATGATCATGCTTCTCAGAAATGAGACAAATAAAATGTTCAAAGGATACATTTTGCTACAAAACCATTGTTTAAGCGCTAGCCTAAGATTGCTGTTGTCTCTCCTTTCTGAATTTCAATTCAGGTCTACAGGGTGTGCATTAACGAGGCTTGATCCTCCTTGATTTGAAAGATTTTAGCAGAATAATAAATTCCACTTTCTGGTTAGTGTAGGATCTGCTTTCAGTCAATACATACCACTAGAAAGCAATATTGTATTTCATAGCAACAGCAGGAACACACTTTCTGTGAAATGGGAGGAGAAATAAATTCTCTTAAGGCCAACTCAGCATTGTAGCATTTGTAGCATTTTCTGGTAAGATTGGTTTCAGAAATTTACACATACATCACCCATGACTGCTCTCTTGTTTTAGAAAGTGATAGCCCTATCAATAAATATCTAGAAGAAGAAAAAAGCATCAATTTTGGCTACTCTAGCGTTTGATCTGGGCACTCTACTTAAGACAACTACTTTGGTCAATTGATGGACTTGTATGGGAGGCCCAAGTATGACATATAGTTGATGGATGGAGTTAAGCATCTCCTGTAAAGGGATCTAACAGGTTGAGTGCATTTCATTTTGTGCCAGTGCTCAAAATGGTAACAATGTGCAAATGCTTGTATATCATTCAGCTTCAGTGGAGGAAGATGTATGGTTTGGAAGGAAAATGGACAAGGAGCAATGGACAATATTTCATTGCAAATCATTTTGTCCAGTTACTATCAATATGGGTAAATTGAGCATGCTTTTTTCTTGAAATATATACTACCATATCTGGTTTCATGCATTTGTCTGAAATTGCTTCACTATTTTCCAGAATTCAACATGAGCTTTTGCCTAACAGTTGGTAAAACTGATACCTTTTAAATTCAAATTCACTGAACATTGTTCTAATTAGTAATATTTATTTATAAAAATTGTTTTAATACATATAAGATAAACATAACATAAGCAGTTGCATTTGTGTCAGAAACCAAGCTATATATTTATGATTCTGAATACCTGGTTCACCGACAAATGTGCGCTCAACGAAAGCGACAAAATCGCGGCAAGAAAACCACAAGGTCGAAATCACGCCGACGAATGAGTGCAGAAGTGTGCCGACAATAGCGCACCGACAAAAGCACGCCTTCAACAAACAACTAATAACAACCTAATAACCCTAACTCTAACCCTAACCCTAACCCTAACCCTTACCTTAACTTAAATTGCGCTTTTGTGGGCGCGGTTTTGTCGGCACGTTGTTGTGGCCGCGTTTATGACATCATGGTTTTCTCGCCACGGTTTCATCAGTGCGCTTTTGTCATGCGCGCATTTGTTGGGTCATGTGAATACCCATTAAGCTCTGTATGGAGGTAGCCCTAAGATCCACAAAATTGGTCTCATCCTTGTTCTGTTCAATGGTAACCAGCTAGAACTACATTTTTGTAGCTGATGGCTTGAGACAGGGGTGGGTTGCTGCTAGTATTACTTCTGGTTTGCTTCGCTTGTGCATGCACCGTTGCCTATAAATTGTTCTGCACATGCATATAACATTATAAAGTGACTAAAACACATGCCAGCAATGGCATGGGCAACTGGGAAACCGGTTTGGGGACGTGGTGAGCCTGCCGGTCTTACTGGTTCGGCGACCCAGTCGCAATTTACACTACCAGTTCACCCGAACCAGTGCAAACCGGTAGCAACCCACCTCTGGCTTGAGAGAAAAAATGCTATGCATGAAATTTTCCATTTTTTAAAAATAAACAGAATCAGATCTGGCTAAAATAGATTCACAATCACCAAGAATATATTTTATTTTTAAGAATTAGCAAAAAAATGAAAAGAAAGTGCACATTTTGCAATTCTGACCACAAAAAATATCATCTTTAATTTTGTCCATTGCAATGGGAATAAGTAACATAGCTTCACAAAGCAACGCATCAGTGTTCCATGGCAAGCAGCTGTAAAAAAGAAAAATGCATATTTATGACAGAGCCTACAATCAGTTGTCTTAAAATTCAGAAGCCTATTCATACAATTTCCTTGACATTTATAAAAAGAAGATGTTAAAAATTCAGGAATATACTGATGCGACATGTCTTTTAATTTGACAGCAGACATGCTGTGTCTACAAAATGTCAGGAGCCCTCTGACATCTTCAGTGTTCTGATTTGTCCTCCTAAACCTAAAGTATGTAAATCATTTCAAAGAAACAACTACCCACTATGTCTAACTGGTGAAAAATGAAGTGTCAGTACATCATAGCTAATTAATATGTAGAGCAGGGTTTTATTTCCATCCAGTCGATTTAGAATCTGATGAAAGTAGCTTCAGAAGTTCAATTATTTTTTTTCCTCTTTGTGGAACTGCCATTTTAAAATACTCTTTTCTTTTTGCAAAAATATTTGTTGAGTGATATTTCTGTTAGGTGGTGATGTCATTCCATTTCACATCAATAAAATCCAGCCTCTGGATTTAAGCGCTCTTATTTGTCAGGATTGCACTCCTTGAACGCATGGCCAATATGGAGACATTGCCGTCACATGACATAGTGATTTTTCCCCTTTCGCTGAAACAGGGGTGGGGTAGCCAGTGCGTGACACATCTGGCCCACAGGCCACAATGCAGGGGTAACACCCCTGCATTAGATGAAGGAAAAAAAGCAATGGTTTCTTTGCTTTGATTTTCTCTGCTCTTCTTGCCACTGACAGGAAGACACATTGATTCTTCTGCCTAATAATCAAGCAATCAAGTTTTCCCGCCAATAATTATCTCTGCATTTTCTTTCTTTCTTTCTTTCTTTCTTTCTTTCTGTCTTTCTTTCTTTCTTTCTTTCTTTCTTTCTTTCCTTCCTTCCTTCCTTCCTTCCTTTTTTGTGTCCATTTCTTTCCCCCCATCAAGAAACAGAAAGCTTAAAAATACATCTTTCAATAAGAATATGAAATCTTGTTCATAAACATTACTTATTCTTCTAGACTTAAAGCACCTATCTCTAGATATTTTTAATGGACTTTCATGTGTGTGTTTGTGTGTGTGTCAGTGGTAGGTTGCAGGTGGTAAGCCCTGGTACAGGTGTACCAGTGCCTGCCGGGAGCACCGGGTACCGTTCTGGTACGGTGCTCTGCAGGACCCACCCGCCTGCCCTTGTTCCTTACCTGAATTTGAAGTAAACGGGCTATCTGTGCAGGCATGCGCAGTGTACAGCGCCTGCGCAATGCTCCGCCAAGCAGCTGGAGTGTCGCGGAGGCATTGTGGAGCGTCGCAGAAGGTAAGGATACATTCGAGTGCTGCGTGCGTTCATGTGGTGGCCACCGGGACCCATTGCACCGTACTGGTTGCAACGGGATCCGGAACCCACCACTGGTGTGTGTGTGTGTGTATACATACATAAATACATACATAGAAATAGACATACACATACACATACACTGTATACACACACATACATAGACATAGACATACACTGTATACACACACATACACATACATAGACATAGACATGTACATGTACATGTACAAATACAAATATGAATAAATAAATAAATATAAAAATATAAAAGTAAGACCGCCAATGAATAAAATAGAGGATTCTGTCTAGAATTACTTTAGAGATTTCTTTATAACTAATACACTCATTTATATCCTCTTATACTATAATATGCCATGAATATGAGTGGCTAAGATGAACTATTCAGTAAAATTCATAGAAGCTGATTTTAATGAATTCACAATAGGAACAAAACCTATAAATATTTCAGAAGACAGAGTGAGAAAATCAAAATATGGAATTTCTCTATGGAGGTAGAGAGGAGGAAATTGGTTGATTGTCAGCACTAAAGTGAACCAAAGAGATGGACGTTTGTTTCAAAAGAAATATAAGCATTTTAGAAGGTGGCGTGCTATGAACTATATAGATAAAAAATTGTTGACAAAGATAGAGACAGCAATTGTGTTGGAGAGAGAGGCAGAGAAAGAATGATGCTATTTGGTGCAGAGAATGGCTAAAATAATATTTTAAAACCTAATTAAAATAGTAACAAAATTTAATTTTTCACTTAGCATGAAAAGATAGCTTTCTTGAGTAAATAAAATGCAATGGTATTTCTGCAACGACTTGAACTGCATGTACTTCACCTAAGGCCACCATTTTGATCTGTCATGGAGCTATGGATCAAAAAAAGAGCAAATCTGTTGTTTTTTCATTCAAACATTGATTGCACTCAGGAATTTCACTGTTAGGAAACTTCTAGCATGCAGTTCTATCACTGCATACTCTGAATTCATTCCATATATAAAGCTCCTTTTGATGCCAGAAGAAATTCCGCATGGAGAGCAGATGTAGCACCTAAAATAGAAATGGTTACTCAGAAAGATGACTTTGTTCCCTTCCAGAACATCAGCTTTCTCAAGTTCCTAGAAAAATATATTGAAAATGCAGCATGGAAAAAAATAGTATCTGTCACTATAAATATTTATTAATACTCAAGAATGCTAATCTTGCTTTGCGGCACAGTGGAACTCTCCAAATAATGTAAAAAAAATTATATGATGCAATTTAAAAAAAACATAAAAATAAATGAGAAGCAGTGATGTTGATATTCAGCGTAGTGTTTATTAGTGCTGAGCCATATGATTTTTCAGGAAGATGGACAATCTCATATATGTCAGGCTTCATACCAGGCATAGCAATGTATTTTGACTCCTGTGATCCTTAAACTCATATTCAGGCATTTTGCTGTTCAGTCATATCAGTCTTTTTCCCCTTAGCCTTCTAAGTCAATGGATATTTAACCACTGTTTACAAGGACATGGAGAAGTAACTGTACTATGTTGACATAATATGTCTTTCAAGATTGCAAACTGATAGTTTTATCCTTAACAGAGTCCTCAGTAGATAGATACTCAGTAGAATCTGGAGGTATCAAGTGCTTTTTATTAATTAATTAATTTATTAAAAGTATTTATGTATTTATAAAATGTATTTGTTTGGAAAGTTTATGTATTTATTTATAAAAATATATTTATTTATATATTTAGAAAAATTATTTATTTAGTTAGAAAATGTATATGGCCGCCCAACTCTGGGCAACTTACAAACATAAAACCCCCATTTCAAAAACCAGTACCACTCCTACCAAGCCCCCTGGCAAAAACCATTTGATGGGCTTCCTGTCACTCTGGGATTCCCCAAGCCCATTGGAAGAAACATGTCTTTCACAGGGCCTTATGAAAGTGTGTCAGAATGGGGGGCAATCTTATCTCTGCAGGGATGATGTTCCACAGGTAAGGAGCTACCACAGGTAAGGTCCTTCTTGGTCCTGCCAGATGGACCAAGCTAGAGAGAACTTCTTCCTTCTTCTTCTTCTTCTTCCTCCTCCTCCTCCTCCTCCTCCTCCTCCTCCTCCTCCTCCTCCTTCTTCTTCTTCTTCTTCTTCTTCTTCTTCTTCTTCCTTCTAGCTGTGAGTGGCTAGAGGGCATCATTTCTCACATTCCATCTCCATCTCCATCTCCTCATTATCTGGAACTGAGAAGTTATTCTTCTCCTGCAGGCTCCTAAAGTTTAATTCAACATTGGGAATTTCTGACTCTTGTCATAATAGAATGTGTGGATGACCTTGGGAAATGAAGGAAAGAGATGCTTCCTAGGAAACAATCAGATAAGAGAGTCGGGAGACTCCAGGAGCTTAACAGTTGGAGAAAGAAACTTAGGAAAGACCTGCCCTAATGGATCAAGCAGTTAAAAGTGGTGGCAGGAAGGCTGTGCTTTCCGACTTTTAAGGTTCTGTTAACGTAGCCTGACAATAAAATACAATAGTTCATCTAGTTGTTTTTGCAGTCTAGTTTACCTGTCTTACCAGCTTCCAACCTAACAATATGAGAGACTGAGTTTATTTATATATTCTAAGTCAAAGCCAATATCTTGAAGTGGACTGAAAAACAGTGTATAACCCAATCCAGCTCTTGTTAAATGAGCCATAAAGAATATGGTGCATTGGCCATCAGTTGATATATTTTGCATTTGAAAAGAACACGGTATTAGTCTGAAAGAGAAGCAATAATGATAGATTATTGTACCCAGAGCTATGTTCCCCATAAGTATATATAGTACATCTAGCATTTCAGATGAAATTAAGGATATTCTTGGCCATAGTGGCAATCTTTGATCTTTCCTTCTTTGAGACAATCCAGACACTGAGTACTAACACTATTTTATTGTAACATAACAATAACTGAATCCTATAAGTTTGAAAGCCCCTATTCCCCTTTTCTTAGTTTTACTATTCCGCAAACTATGTAGTTCCCTTCTGAGATAATTTCTCCACTCCCATCCTTTCTTTAGACTCAGATTTCATTTATCAGACTATGGCACTTCCTCCTGCCTCCCAAGATATGTATCACATTCCCCACATACCAGTGGTGGAATTCATTTTTTTTACTACCACTTCTGTGGGCGTGGCTTTGTGGGCATGGTGTGGTTTTGTGGGTGTGGCTTGGTAGACATGGCAGGGGAAGGACACTGCAAAATCCCCATTCCCTCCCCACCCCACTAAATATGCTTTCCGGCTCCATTCTCCTGTTAGGGCAACAAAAGAAGATCAGCTGGGAAGCAGCGGGGGCAGGGCCAGCCTATTTGCCAGTTCTCCAAACTACTCAAAATCTCCGCTACCGGTTCTCCAGAACTGGTCAGAACTGGTTGAATACCACCTCTGCCACAAACATTTCAACGCCCCATTCCCCAGGAGAAATTGTTTCAGGGGGATGGGGTGATTTGCTCCAGAAGCAAATCCAACTAGCACATTACATCCCCTTCCTATAGAACACATCACTGCAGAGATAAGATTGCTCCCCATTCTGACACTCTTTGGCAAAGCCCTGAGGAGATATGTTTACACTGAAGACTATGGTAAGCAATCAGCTTAGGCCTTGAGTCCCAATTTTCACTGTAGGGAAAAATAATTGGCTTCCTTCAACATTTCTATTCCTGAAGCCAAACAGCAAGGTGTAATCGGTTCCTCTAGGTGAAGCTGAGCCAGAGGCTTTGCTGAGCCTCCAGCTCTTCCCCACGGGCACTTGTTCCTTTCGCTCAGATAATATTAACCCTCAAACTGCTTAATATAAAATTCCATCTGTGCCTGTTGGGTTTATATTGTGGTGAGCTTTATTCTGTCCCTTATGTTCTCCTGTCTAATTTCTCTTTGAAATGGGAAAACGTATGGAGCTTCGGATAATGTTTTTGAATGCGGTAACCTGGACTATTTAGGGTTTTAGAACAGGAAGTGGGACAATGCATTGACGATATAAAATTCTGCAATCAAGCCACTGCCAAACGTTTTGTCCTAACTCTGCTATTAACCCCAAAGAACCTAGTCATCATGGTTTCCATTTCTTTCACTTACTCCAGCTGTTTAAAATTTTGCATCGAATCTTCTAATCCATGTAATTATAACATGCTTAACAATGATAGGAACAGATCTTTCAATTGCCTTTTACTTTAAAATAAAATAAAAAATCCTCGTCTGAACTTTGGTTAAAAGCCAAAGTCATTAATTATTTATAGTCAGCATTACTGAGTACCTGCCTGCCTCAGTCTTAACAGAATTTCAATAGCATCTTCAAACTGCTAGCTGCCATCTGGACCATATTGCTGCTAAATCAAATTTGATAAACTTTACCCTTCTATTCTCAGAGGTTTATTCAAATGAAATGAAAGCTGGCATTAAATCCAATCTGTTTCCAAACTGTGCAGCTATCTTAGTTTCTGAACATTTTGGTAATGAAAGGAGGGAGTAAAAGGTGTGATATAATTATCTAATAATTACATTACACAGCTGAAGTGACTACCTTTCTTGCTAATTGCTAGGGATTTGGCAAAAACCTATGTGAATGAAATCCAGAAGAATGAGAAATGTCTGTTTGGCAATCTGAGCTGCCTTCCTATATGAGATTTTGATATGTGGTGAACTATATTATGAATTCTCCCTGAAATGTAGGTTGAGGATTTTGGCTTTCATTGAAATATGTATTCTAGTTAGTAGGATATCACCTCTCTTCTGGATGTACAGAAGAAGTTGAGAAAGGATTTTTTAAAGTTTGATTTTTAAAGATCCAGGGCACAGTACAGTCATAAAATGACTCACAGAAGACCATCAAGAAAACTCTTGGAGCAAAGCATAAACAGCAGAGGTGGTATTCAGCAGGTTCTCTCTGGTTCAGGTGAACTGGTAGCGGTGGCTGCGGGAGGCTCCGCCCACTCCCCCAACATAATGTGCAAGCACTGCGCAGAAGCGCGCTCACATTTGCCAACCGGTAAGGAAGGTAAGTGAATCCCACCTCTGATGAGCAGGTTCAAGAAGCTCCAACCCAATTTAACTACAGCTTTGGAAAAATATGTCATTCTCATGATTTAAGAGGCAGAATATTGCATAATTATGTGTCAATATACCTGAATATTATTGATAATATTTCACTTGATTGAAGTGCAGCTCAAGTCCAAATGATTACAGGCAGCTCACAATAGACAAATAAGGTACAGGCTAAATTAGAAAAGAAACAAAATGAAAAGTTTGAGTAGTATGAAACTTTTTAAAAAATCATAATTGGCTGCTAAAATGAATAGAGGATAAGGAGACACAAAGAATAGGTGTATCAAATCATATATGATGATTTTGGACAGAATTAACATTTTTCCCTTTCTCAAAAGGTCAGAACTCACAGTCATCCCATTAAAAACATTCAGTAAAATTCAAAACTGACAGAATGACATGTATATATATATAGGGATCATCTTCACATTTGTCATATCTTGGCATAAATATGCCCTGGTAAACATTTTTAAAAGACATGTGACCTCATGCTGTCATCTCATCCCCATTACACAGAGAGGAAACTTAAGGTAATCTTTACCTGTTTCAATTTAAATGAGTGCTCTCATTATTCTCCAACAGAGTTTTTGCCTTCGGCCGAGCCTGGAAAGCATCATAACAATGTGATTAATGATGCAATTACGACTGAGATCTGCCCATTTCTCACAGACCACTTAAGTTGCTGAAGGCATGCTGTCCTCCACTCCAGTCACTGGACACTACTTTTCATGGCTATTTTTCTTTAGCTTGGGCAACAGAAGCAGTTGTACAACTGGCATCCAAAAAGGAATCTACTGTTGGATTGGTGTTCTTTGAAGAGCTTGCCAAGTCTTATCCAGATTCCTTATACAAAAAGGGTTGACACTTTCTTTTTCCAACTTCATGCAATGCCTCTCCTCTATATATGTGACCTACTAGCCAGACTATTTTCATATAGGTCATAGTGCTCTTTGAAAAAAGTATGATACCTAGGGTCTAAAATAATCAGACTGACAGATCACAGGCTTGTGAGAAAGCTATAATAATTTCATTGATAGTTGTTGTCCTCCATGCAAAGCTGCAACTTGCATTTGCCCAATCAGCCTCTTCTAGCCCACTATAACAGACATTTACATGTTGTTGTTGTTTCCCAATAGAACGTGGTTTTCACTGAGATAGAAAACAAAACCAGGGAACACCATCAATCACTTTTATTAACATGTCACACATGAATACAGTAAAGACAGTGTCATTCAGCAGCATTATTACTGTGACAGAACAAGGCTCAGCCATTGAAGTAGTGCATCATATGCTGGTATACTTTTCAGTTGGTTGAAGGACTATGGATTACTTCTCAAAATGGCTATTACCTAAACCCATGATTAAACCGTAGGATTTGTTCTCAGTAGTAATAATGAATTTAGATGGCTTTGAAAGAGATCCAGATAAATCTGCTGAAACTGAGGTTACCAATGGCTGCTAATGTTTGATGTTTGATAGATTGATTATGTGCCATCAAGTTGGTATCAGCTCCTAGCAACTACATAAGCAGATTTTGTACAGAACAATTTGATCTTTCAGTGGTGCACTTCCAATTGTGAGGGAATCCATCAGGGATGGGTTTCTCGCCCCGTTCCAACTGGTTCGGCGGCGTCCTCGTGCACGTGCGCGGTGCACGTATGCGTACTAGCGTCTGCACGATGCTCCAGCTGCTCCTGGACGATCACGCATGCGCTGTATGCGTCCTGCGCATGCGTGGAAGCGCAGAACTCGTCAAAACCGGGTAAGGACCGCGGGCGGGCGGGCGCGCCCTTCGCCATTCCTGGAAGTTACTTACTTCCGGGTTCGGCGACCAACCGGTTCACAGGGACCGCCGCGAACCGGTTGAAACCCACCCCTGGAATCCATCCACCTTGATGCTAATTGTCTTCTCCAAAAACATATGCATTGGCACAATGTGTCCAACCTATGATAATTTGAGTCTGGTCATTTGTGCCTTGAAAGAAAACTGGGTTGATTTATTCAATGATCCATTGGTAGTGCTGGTTAGTAGAAAACAACAATGGAAAGAGGCTATCATTTTCCAGGCTTGTGAGCTTCCCAAATCCATCCAATGAGAGTCCTGGGCTAATGTCTGGTCTGGCAGGTTTTCTGTTATGTTCTTACACAACCTTTCTTAGTACTCCACTGTAAAAGAATATCCATACCAAATATGGAATACCAAGAGAGATGGATTTACAGAAAATTCATACACATGTATTCCAAGGGGAGAACCTTGTGCCAAAATATCCCTTGATGGCACCATCAAAGCCGACACCATCTAGAGCACAGAAAACCTCAAAGAAGTAGTGCATGATCAGAAGTTGTGGTGAGATCTGGGCTATAGAATCACCAAGAGTCTGACACGACTGAGTGGATCACATTATCATCATCCCTTGATAGAGAAATAAATATAATATTTCTGGACCAAAGAGAGAAAGAGGAGAAGGAAAGCATCATCTGTCTGTTGCTGCAGAATTCTGATCCTTGGAAGTAAGTCTTCCATAGGAATCATAGTTCCTATGGTTGGAAGAAAAAAAAACAACCTTTGTGGGTTTTTTTTTAATGACTTCAGCTATGAGTAGAGTTGGGCAGGAGAGGAATGAGGCAAGAACAAGAACAAACTCACCCAAGACAGCCAAAACCTACCCCTAAAATTAGCTTTTTAGTTGAGGTTTCAAAGAAGTAGCTGCCCTGAAGCAGAATCATCACTAGACAAGAGGTCTCTGCCTTGCAAAATCTGGGGGAGAAACAAAGAAGCAAAGAAGTGATAAAAGCTATTCCTTTGAGGTAACAATGAAGTTTAAAGGATGAGCAGATAAGTTGACAAGTTTATGCCCATTACTTTGATGAACAAAAGAAAGAGCTCAGGAAGAGTTTGTGTGTCTGACAACCTGGTCTTCAGCAGATATACTCTGCTACAGTGTTTTGCCAAAGCCCAGGCATCAACCGCGCAAATAGCAAGAGCTGAGAGGGAATAGAATTGCTGTTCACGCTGAAGGGAGTCTTGAATGAACCTTGCTTTTCTTTGAACTGGGGTCCTTTTCTCACTTTGAAATCTGCTTGCTAGACTCTTATCTACTAAAACCCAGAGCAGGAATCTCCAAACTTGGCAACTTTAAGACTTGTGGATTTCAACTCCCAAAATTCTTCAGCCAGCCCTGCCAAGTTTGGAGATCCCCTGATATAGAGGGATTGTTCCCTGCAAACAGTGAGTTTTGCCCCCTTGATTTGACCATAGTATTAAATCTGCACAAAACCTGGAGTGAAATTAGGGGAGAGGCGAATTTACAACGCTAGGCCTTCAAAGCATAGGGCCTTGGACGTTTAGAAGCACATTTAATAACCAATAACAGTGGGCATTGCCATCCTTCAGGGCTGGATGAATTTTCATTTATTTGATTATGTCTTATCCAGAATCCATCATCAGGCAGAATTAAAAGCTGGTTGAATCCATCAGAATCCATCATCAGGCAGAATTAAAAGCTGGTTGAATTTCAGAGAGGGAGAAGTAATGATCATTTTGTCACTTTCAAGACAAAACATACCCATTATAAAGAGATGCATATGTAACACAATATTCTTTGGAAGTGCTACAATATTTATGATTATACTATAAAAATATTTGAGTGCTACATCACCCCATTTCCTTTCCCAAATGGCACTCTTAAATTCATTACTGCGTAGCTGGAATGGTATCACAGATTGTTATAATTAAACTCTTCCTGTATTTGTTATAAGGAATTAATGTCTGCAATATCCTGAGATTCAGTTCCTGAATACAAATCCTGAAAAATTAAATAAAAATCTTCTTCCTCTTTTTTTCCGAAATAATATATTCAACATTTATTTCACCTATGAAAAAGAAAAAAAATAGCATATCTCTTTTAGTGGTAAGTTGCTTGTAATTCTAAATGTGACACATAAAATAAGTTAAAAGGTTATTTTTTATTTTATTTCTATAGCCACTCACTTTAGTCAAGTGATTTTAAACATTTCAGATATTATATGTTCCCAAAAAATATTTTTGCCTGTTTAATCATGTCTTATTCTTAGAGACTGCCTGAACATATTCCTGCAATTTTTTGGCAAGGTTTTTCAGAAGTAGTTTGTCATTTCCTGCTTCCTAGGGCCGAAAAAAGTGATTGGCCCAAGGTACCCAGCTGACGTAAGGCAGGACTAGAATTCACAGTCTCCTGGTTCTAGCCAGATGCCTTAACCCTACACCAAACTGGTGTTTATTAAGACTATAGCTGAAAGGAAAAAAAATTAATCATGGAGAACCATCCTGGATAGTTTCCCTTTTATCAAGGACTACAGCTGTGGTTAAAGTTTAACTAGTTTAAAAACTTTTTTTTCTTAGATATGTTTGTGTCTATATGTTATGGGCATGTATACAGTGTATTTTTGGGTGATGCATTTGCTTTCTTTTTCTGTATATAAAAAGAAATAAAAAAGCAAAAAGAGGTATCTTTATTCTGCATCTTTGGTCAATTAAACATTAATTAATGCTCAATTAAGCAGAAAGCACATGGGTTTGCCTTAAAAATACCCATTTTAAAAATATTTAAGACTTTTTTGGGGGGGGGGTTTCAGGAAAAATATTTTGGGTGAATGTATATTCAATACATTATTCTGCAAAACATTGTCTATTTTAGTATCGTGTTAATTGCTGATTTATACCTGGCCACAAATCTTACTGTATAATTAGATATACCACATTTCTTGCAAAAGCTATAGTAATACTTCTAAAATAATCCTGAGTGTGGGGATTTTGTCTCTCATTCAAATATTTCAGTGCCAGAAGCAGACTTTTCACATTTTCTACATGAGGAAAATTCTGTGTAATTCAAGCATAGCTCATACCTAAAATAACTGAAGCCCATACAGCAAACTACTTAATGAAACTGTTAATCCATGAAGTATGGAATTAATATAGTGGATGTTCTTATGAGAACCTTAAGCTTCCTTCCTTCCTCCCTCCCTCCTTTTTTCTTTCTTCTCTCTCTCTCTGTGTCTCTCTCTCTTCTTTTTTCTTGATTAAAAACAGTATTACAATTTTCTAAGTAATTATTACTTGGTTTTGGTTGCTGCTTCATCAAATTACTGGAAGTACTTCAGAGAAATAAAAGGGAAAAAAAAGTGATTGAAGTGACTTCAGATCAATATCTTTTTGCTGATCATCCATCTCCAAAGCAAAATCTTGTTCAATTAAATTCCCATGGGATAGCATGTTGAGGTAATAGCCAGAGGAGAATTAACCCTTAAAATGGTCAGAGGTGACAATGATCAATCAAATGTATACCCAACTAGAAAATGTGTGATGTCACATTCAGTAACTCCATTATTAAGGTATAGAACAGTCCTTAAGAGTTTGGAGAGTGTTTTTTTTAAAAAAGAATTATTTCTTAATAATCTCTGGGTATGAGTTTCTGGTGCAGAAAAATCAATAGTTTCACTTCAAGAAAAAAAAAGATAATGAGACAAATAATTGGAATAGTAGCCCCTGTGGAGATGGCTGTTATTCATAGAAGCCGATAGAAAGAAATGTTATGAAATATGCAGTATTGTTTCTATAAACATATAGAGAGACCCACATTGTAAAATATTTCAGTACAGCATGCTTCTATACTTCATACTATTCATAAAGTACTATGTCTCTTACTACATACTGATTTTTCCCCATTTCCCCAATATTACTAAGGTTTACATTCTAACTTTACACAAGATGAATCCTCATCTTTTGGTCATTATGAGTTCTTCCCTGAACGATTTGTCATCCTTGAAGTTCTATGCAGCAGTGTGTGCATGAATTTCTTCAAATCTTAGTTGCCCTCCAGTCTTGTTTATCTTTCATGTATGGATGATATCCTATTTGGATCACTGTCTTTATTACTGATACATGGGGTATCTCAGAATCTAATGTTGTTGGCTTTGTTATGTTGGTGGCTTTATTCTTGAACTAGATAATTTGTGATCCATTAGATATATTTCAAATATATTTCCTTACCTAAGCAGAGAAACAGAATGACCAATAACAGAAAAGCAGTGGAAGTGGGAGTGATTTCCTATTTACAGCAGGCTTGGCCGCAGACGACTGCCCTCTGGCAATTGATGTTATGACTGGTCTACTCAGCCTCTGGAAGGACAGGGCAGGGTTGCACCACTGAAGCAACCACAATTTTGTTAGATTGTGAATGTGGGGTGACTGCTCCTTGCTTAAACTGCTTGATGAGACAAATGAAAAATTTTAAATCCTGTTATCAGTGCATCTACTGATCAAAATAATTATAAAAAAAAGTCTGCAAATCAAGTAAAAATTGCTTCGCTGAAAAGAAAGAAACAAAGTGGAAATGAGGACTGTGTCAAACCCATGAGGTAGCATTATGTAGTCTTTCTTGAAACAGAAAAGAAATAAGTTGCTAGAACTGAAAGACAATAGTAATGAATAAAGCTACACAGCAGGGGTGGGATTTCAACTGCTTGCTTTACTGCAATTTCCAGAAAATTAACTCTAGTGAATCTTCAAGAATTACAATATCTGCAACAGCCCAAATATAATTTGTTGATTAAGCATGTCTGTGATCTTACATTGTTACTCTCTACTGGCATGTTTACTCAATGAATTATAACAATAATGCTGTACATTACAATAATCCTCTGTTAAGCCAGTAAGTAGTTATTTTACATGCTGTAGGATCGTAGGAGTTTTTAACAGTTCTGAATTTTGATTAATTTAAGTTTTATTGCATTCTTTTTGTTAAGTTTGTCAGTAAAGTCCTCTTTGCTCCCCAAAATGGTACATAAATATTTGAAATAATAGCAATACATATAGACACATATTCCAATCCAGGGCTTGATCAAGAATGCAAGGTATAGATTGCAGAAGTTCCTGGAGTTGGCTGAAATGGCAAAAATGACTATTTTGATTAAAGAAAAGAATATAAGTACTTTTATTTCCACATGGAGACCACTTCTGAACTTTGTGCTTGAAGTTGAAAAGCATGAAACTTTGATTTTAGGTTTTACAAATTATATTGATAGATCTTTATATAAATGGCTTATTCATATTATTATGAAAAAAAAGAAAAAGTTGTGATTTGATGTTAATGCCTTATTCTACTGCAACAGAGTCGGAAGTCAATGTTCCTCTTTGTTGTTCTTTTTGTTATCCTCCCTCACTTCTCTTCCCCTCTTCCTCCTCACCCTTTTTCTATTTACTTTCATATTTTGCATCTTATTTTCTTTTATAACCCAATAAAAATGTCAAATTCAAGAATGCAAGGTATAGATTTTGATTGATTGTAAGATCCATGTTTTTGTCTTTCACAATTCTGATAGACATTGTACGTAAGAGCCGAGGTGGCGCAGTGGTTAAATGCAGCACTGCAGGCTACTGCTAGAACAGCAGTTCAGCGGTTCAAATCTCACCGGCTCAGGGTTGACTCAGCCTTCCATCCTTCCGAGGTGGGTAAAATGAGGACCCAGATTGTTGGGGGCAATATGCTGACTCTCTGTAAACCGCTTAGAGAGGGCTGAAAGCCCTATGAAGCGGTATATAAGTCTACTGCTATTGCTATTGCTCTAACCAGAGGTGGTATTCAGCTGGTTCTCTCTGATTCGGGTGAACCAGTAGCGGCAGCTGTGGGAGGCTCCACCCACCTGCCCCAATGTAATGCGTGAGCACTGTGCATGTGCAGACACGGCACATGAGAGTGAAGTGCGCGTATGCATGCACTCACATTTGTGAACCAATAGGGAAGATAGATGAATCCCGCTGCTGACTCTAACAATACCTTGAAATCACAGTGCTTTACCTGCTACACTAAAAAAATTCTTTTCTTAAGGAAATGTGTTGATATGTTTTTCCTCAGTGCAGTTTTTTTGCTGGCTTGACCTGGAATTTATTGTACACTTTTGCTATGTTGGATCAGAACACATTTAGTTCTGAATGAAGGTAGACTTGCACACCAAGGCTGCCAAATGGAACACCCTCGTTGCTTATCAAATATGCAAGCTACTAAAAGTGGGCTGCACTTTGGAAAATGTTCTCAAGAGCATAAATGTAACATTCATCTGCAACTCTTTAAAAGAGCCACATCTTTTCCAAGGTTCATGCAGCAGCATCGAGCAACTGCCATATGTTCCCAAGAAGAGTTAAAACAATTTAAAGAAGTTATGTTCACCCTCCAGAATACCTTTTTGGAGGTGAATCCAGGACATAGCAGATATTAGAGACTAGAAATGTTAGAGCTGGAAGGGACTAGTCCAATCCCCTATTCAAGCAGGAGACCCTATGCCATAGCAGACAATTGGCTGTTCCAGTCTCTTCTTAAAATCTCCAGTGATGAAGCACCTACAACTTCTGAAGACAAGTTGTTCACTGTGTTAATTGTCCTCACTGTTAGGAAGTTTCTCCTTAATTCCAGGTTGCTTCTCTTCCTGATTAGTTTCCATCCATTGATTTTTGTCTTAGCTTCTGGTGCTTTGGAAAATAAATTGACCTCCTCTTCTTTGTGGCAACCCCTCAAATACTGGAATAACCCTAGTCCGTCTTTTGTCCAGACTAGCCATACCCAGTTCCTGCAACCGTTCTTCATGTGTTTTAGTCTCCAGGACTTTAACCATGTTAGTTGCTCTTCTTTGCACTTTTTCCAAAGTCTCAACATCTTTTTTGTAAAGTGATGCCTTAAATTTTTTTTTATTACTCTTGCTCAACTTGCTGTAAAGCAATTACTTTTAACATTTTTAAAGGAAGACAAATAAAAATGTTCATGCCTAGAACTGTGGTTCTTGCATACGAATTATGTATGAATAAATAATTATGTATGAATGAATTTTTTTTAAAAAAAATCTGTCCAGCGATATGCGGAGTCCCACATCTTTAATCGCATCCCAAGGGAAGCAACATATTCATTTTCAAATGACACCATTCACTTTTCCACATAATAAACCAAGCCTAAAACATCCTGAAAATCAGGTTGGGTTTTTTAATGTATTTTTCATAGAGTGAAATAAACATTCAGGGAACTGGATAATATTATCAATCTCAATATAAATTCAGTTTCCAGATAATAAGAATCCTATTATGGACTCTTTCTCCTTCTTTATGCAGCATTTTAATTAATGGTATATATCTTACAACTGTTTCTTTAACAGGGGGATGTGGCCAAAGGAGTGGTAGCGATGAAGCTAAATGACTATAATTAATGGAAGAATGAAGTAATGGCTTAGAAGATGAGAGTGAACAGTATCAACAGTATGTCTAATTTTAAACCATTGTATTAAACCATTAGCAGGATGAAAGTCATGAAGAATATGAGTTTCAATTTAATGGAACTATTTAGCCTGGCCTTCATTTAAGAAAACAAATCACTAAGAAGATTTAGATTGTGCCCTGCAACGTTCTTGCTATTGTCCTTTCTTACTGTGCTTCCATTCAATAACTTGTTTTGAATATCCAAGTTTCTGAAGAGATTGTTAAAGCCATTTAACTCTGCACTGCATCAATTCTGAATTCTTGTTTCCCATGATTAGAACTTCTGCGCCACAAGGGATCAGGAAAGCCACTGAACATGTATATTTTACATTGCTTGAAGTACAGTCATTGCACTGACCTGGGTCAAAGGTTGAATAGGTTTGACCACTGGGGACTTCAGAGTCAGCCATATGCTGCGCATTCTAGGCAGTTGTTAAAAAAGGGATGAGTATGGCTGTAAAAGATCCAGTAAAAGAGAATCTAAAATGACTCACAATTATTACTAAATGTGATGTTATATGTGCACAGGGTTCAATGTGCTAATAAACCCTGGAAAAAGATATTTGTATGTTTCAATAAACATTGTCATATTACTAATACAATAATATAATGCATTGTTCTAAAAATTAACCTATAAGTGACTAATAAGTTATCCTGATTCAGGCACATTTCCAAAAATTGGGTGGCATCATTGGAGCTACAATGGCTTATTGTTATTTAAACATTTTCTTCTTAATCTGGCTAATGCCCCTGTAGTCCAGGGAACAGAAGTGTACAAGATGACATGCCATCTATTCCAGATGATCCTTCATCTTTTAACCAGAACGTGTGGTCTCAAGCCATGACAATAGTTTCAACATGATAATCCTAACATATGTACCAGCTTTCTGTGAAGAAATAAAGGCAGAAATATATATTTTATTAAAGTATGTTCAGAAACAATGCTGTGTGGCCTCAGTGTTTGACTTGCAAACTGGAAATAGTGGTAGTAGAAAGTCTTTTCTTCATTCTTCATTTCCCATGTATGATGGTATATTGATGGTCTTTATAAGAAGTTCACATCAAGAGTGTGCATTTTTGATTCCTAGTTGATCAATATGGAACATTAGCATCCCACCTCCACCCCCACCCCCAAATTTTGGATAGTGCCTGGGCAATTATGAAAGACATTGAACATACATTATATTGCACAACCCAATGTGGATCAGTCACTGGGTCCAGAGGTTAAGTCTTCCAAGCTTTCGGAGTCGTGCTGAATAATACCAAGACCTTCTATACGTTCTTGAAGGAACAGGTATGCTAATTACTGGGATGAATCTTCAGCAGTTTTACATTGCTATATTCCCACATTTGTACTGTATTTTTTTTCCTACCGTGAGGTTTTCAGATGAGCCTGCTTTGACAACGTCCTTATTTTAATCCTTAGTCAGAAATAAATAAATGTTTATTTTTATTTCTTAAGAAAAGCAATTGATAATTATTTCTGCCAATAATTGGTTTTCTTTCAGATGAATGTTCACAAATTTAGACTTTTCAGTTTTCTGTTTTGGGGGTCTAGAACCATTCCTGGCAGATAAAGCATAACTTTAGATCTATGGAACATTGCGAATTAATTTGTGAAATCAAAATTGTCACTGTGCAAGGCAAGATGTCATCCAGAAAAGCGCCATACAATGCTTCTGTGAAAACTATGAAAAGAAGTCTAGGAATTCAGTTAATTAACCACATCAGTTTCTTAACGTGATCAATTTTAATTAAACTGAATTTTAATAGAGATCTGTGTAGTCTGCAGAGAGCAATTGCTAATTCTACAAAGCATGTGCTGCTTTTCACTTCAGATTTGCTCCCATCTAATTAATATGGATAGGGCATTAAGCCTTTTTGGACTCTGGTGGTTTTCATTTCATGACTATTAATGATTTTAATGAACTGAACTAATTCAGTAGTTTTCATCCCAGTGTTTCAGAGCTTTGTTCATCACAAATTTCAAGTTTATAATTGGTTTCCAGGTCTTAACAGTGGTCATTGATCAGCTCCAGCAGTTCCTTTTACAACCCAGCAAAAACACAAGAAAAGCATTTAACTCTTTGCTAGTACAAGTCTTTGTTAATGTGGATCCTGCCGCAGTACCAAAAAGAAGCCATATCAAGTGGATGGACAGAAGGCATCACTGTGTGGTGGGTTTTGCCCAGTGAAGGGACAATGTTTGGCAATCTTTAAAGAGATTACACCATGGGCCAGAAAGCTATCAAAAGCATCCTCACGGATATAAACATACATTTATTTTTTTGAAATTATAAAAAGTTTTTGTTTTTTTTTAGTTTTAATGAAAATAACTTTGGACTGAAAGTCATCTTTTTATATACTGCAAGTCTTTTAACATCTGCATTTACAGGTTTCTCACTGTGCACACACACACACACACACACACACACACAAACACACACACAGGCACACACACACACACACCCTGCAAATGAGACCTAGTATTGAACAAAACAATACAGATCAAATGCATTTCTAATTCTGAAGAAATGTACGTTCTACAGCTACCTCAGTTCACAATAACAGTAACCCCAAACTGTTTCTGCTCTATGTGGTTGAACTCAGAAAGGGGTAGGTTGATATTTTTGTGTGGCCTGCCATAGCCTACAGCATTGCATTCTATTTAGCAGTCAGTGACATGAAACAGGGATGTGAGCAAAGTACATTGAGTTGAGTACTTATAGAAGATGGAAGGGGGAGGAGAAGGAGGAAGCTGCTTTTTTCCATCAGTGAGTTTACATTCTCCTTCCTTTACTAGACATGGCTAATTTAATCCATGCCTGTATTACTTGGATTCAGTGGGTTTTTTTCTTCCAGAATTTCAGGTAATAATGGCATTGAATAGTGTTTTTTGGGAAGAAAACAATGAATTTCCTTCAACAAGTTAATCCAGTTCATTCTGGATTCCAGCCATCCTGATATGATTTAAGGACAAAATAATTAAAAACTCTCCACTTTTCAGACTCTCATAGATCTTCCAGAATTTAAATTGAAAACCTGGAGTTTATAATGCTGCAGCCAATTTTAAATTTATTACAATTATGTTCAGAATTCATTGATTTAGTGCACCCACTTAAAATTACTATCATATTCTCAGAAATCACATATTACGTCTCTTTTATAATCTCATTTTGACAAAGGCTATGAATGACTGAGGAGGAAAGTAACTATTGAGGTTCTATTCCTGGAAAAAATATATATTTTTTAAACGTGGGGAAATGTGATTAATGAAATAAATGAAAATATCAGCATTAAACCTAGATGAGTTCTTATGAAATAAATCCCACAATAAATGGTTTCATTTCTATTTTAAAAATATAAAGCATATATTGATAGTGATCCAACATGATGTAAGCATTTGTTTCAGCAAGAACACCCCGTTACCTTTGAAGGGAGAATGTTTTGGCTGAGCTGCTGAGATAAATCTTGATGGAAACTTCTTAAACAGAGCTACATAGAGGAAAATACTACCTTAAGTAGCATGATGTTCCTTGAGTTCTTATTCAACATTGCCATCAGATTTCAGTCATACTTACTCCATGGTGTTCTGTCAGCGACTTCTGGAAACAGCTAAGAGTAAACAGCTAAAACAGTACTACTTTTATCTGGTCTTCAGAATATCAACTTTTGGCATCAAGGATATCTGCAGTATGCAGTGCATACCTTTCATTGTAGTTTCCTCCTAGACAACCTAGAGTTCTGCCAGTTTCCAAGATTATCTTTCCCAGAGAATGTATGAGTGGGATAAATTAAGAATGCAGGGTGAAGGGGAAGGACCCGTCCCCACTTGAACTCTGAACAGCAGGATTGCTTCTAGAAGCAATATTTGACATCTTCTGAGTTTTTCTTAAATACAGTTCGATGGAAAAGAAAATTCTGCTGTGGAGGTTATAATTCTGAATTGTTGTTACATTATTATAGAGGTGGTATTCAGCAGGTTCTGACCAGTTCTGGAGAATCGGTAGTGGGAATTTTGAGTAGTTCAGAGAACCGGTAAATACCACCTCTGACTGGCCCCGCGCATCTATTCTCTGCCTCCCGAGTCCCAGCTGATCGGGAGGGAATGGGGATTTTGCAGTATCCTTCCCCTGCCACGTTCACCAAGCCACACCACACCCATAGAACCAGTAGCAAAAAATTATGAATCCCACCACTGCAACATTAGCCCTAACATTAGCATTTGGTTTGATAGAGTAATTCAAAATGGACAAGAACATGAAATCTTTCTATACTACTCTCCAGATATTCCAATATGTCTAAATGCATTTGGGTTTATCTGAACGCAAGCACAGCTGTCTGCACAATCCAGCTCTGTGGTTTATTTAGCTTCTGAATTATGTAGAGAGTTGCTTTATGTTCAACCAAACATGGGCATAGTTCATCTTCTGACCTCTTGCATGTACCCACGAAGGTTGAAAGTGTCACTCTCTTTTTTGTAAAATCGGCGTTTTATTTGCAGACCCATCAAAGGCTAAAATGGATCATTGAACAAATCAACCCAGAGTTCTCATTAAAGGACACAGACTCAAATTCTCCTACTTTAGACATCTTATGCAAAGACCTAGCCCTCTGGAAAAGGCTCCAATGCTGGGAAAAGTAGAAGGAAAGAGAAGAGGATGCCTAGCAGCAAGATGGATCGACTCAATTACAGTGGCAATGAGTGATGGGTTTCAGATGGGAGATTTGAAAGACCTGGTTAGAGATAGATCATCACATGTGAGTTACTAGTAAGCTACGGTGGTGCAGTGGTTAAAGTGCAGTGCTGCCGGCTACTTCTGCTGATCACCAGCTGCCAGCAATTTGGCAGTTCAAATCTCACCAGGCTCAAGGTTGACTCAGCCTTTCATTCTTCCAGGGTGGGTAAAATAAGGACCCAGATTGTTGGGGGCAATATGCTGACTCTCTGTAAACCGCTTAGAGAGGACTGTAAAGCACTGTGGAGCGGTATATAAATCAAAGTGCTTTTGCTATTGCTAGAATGAGTCAAAATGAGACAATAAGAGACAGAGTGAAGTAACAGTCAATTTTGGCATTTCTAAAGTATTTAGAAAAAAGTATATATCACTTCAAAAATTATTCTTAAACGCATGTAACAATTTTGGATGTGTGTATGAAGATAGAGGATTACCTAAAAGTTCCATGTTATAGCAGAATGCTGTTGAGAAAACAAAGGTCGTCTTACTTGCTAGGGAATAAACCCCAAGGAGATAAGTTGTACTTTAAAACTTTGCAAAGAGGTAAAATGCCCAAGCAACAACAAACAATAGATCACACCAAGGTAGCAAGCTGTTTTTTTTCCTGCTGAGAAGCTGGTCCACATTGTTTCAGATGCTCAATTTGTTTTCTGCTGTAAATTTGCTCACTGTTATTTCTGTTTCACCAAAGCTTCATCAGTTGGCTAGCAGTTTATTTTTCTTCTGGGTTTCTGTTAATGGGAAAACTGGCTTTGGGGAATAAGTATCCTCAACAATGCAACTCCACCCACTCAGTCTTTAAATGCGGTGGAATCTTGCCTGGAAATTCTCCAACTCCAGTTTCAGAAACACCTTCAACTGTTAAGGATTGTGAATCAAATTGGATGGTCATTCAAGTGCAGATGAAGTATCTCCATACACTTAGATGTGCATGGCCAGATTTCCACTGAGTTTATATTTTCTATTGAAAGCAATGCCATGTGGGGTGCATGCTTTTACTTCCATTTGGATGTATGTTTGGTTCAAACTAGTAGTTTGTGATCCAGAAAATAATTAGTGGTGAGAGAAAGAAAGAAAGAAAGAAAGAAAGAAAGAAAGAAAGAAAGAAAGAAAGGAAGGAAGGAAGGAAGGAAGGAAGGAAGGAAGGAAGGAAGAACTGAGTGAGGAAGGAAAAAGAGGGGAAGGAATGGAGGAAGGAAGGAAGGAAGGAGGGAAGGAAGAACTGAGTGAGTGAGGAAGGAAAAAGAGGGGAAGGAAGGGAGGGAGGAAGAAAGGAAAGAAAGAAAGAAAAATCTATTTCCAGGCATGCTGGATCTTTTCTTCTTTAGAGATGAAAGATAGGTTAGAAGAAAGGAGAAAGGGATGCAATAAATGAACAGGGGCCTACATTTGTGGGAATGAGAAAAATATATCTGCCCTCCCCTCATTGTTTTCCCTATATGACCCAAGGACCTCAATTGATAAATGAGTGGATTGTGAAAATTGTCCAAGGCAATGTACTGGAAGGACTATAGAAGAGAGATTGGAAGCCCAACAGACTAATTTCTTTCCAAGCAAGGAATCCATGTAGGAAGTGTATTTTCTAAAAGAAAGAAGGAAGATATCTGAAAATACAAAACTGACATCGGTACAGCAATCCTTTATTTAAACACCAGGTGTTTAGCCATGCCATTCCTGTAGTTATTGTATGAATTGCACAGAAGGCATGATCCATTTAACATTTCCATAAATCTCAAGGGATACTGTTTACTCTGTCCGGTACAGATTACATTTCACAAAGAATCTTATTTTCTTTTATATAGCTTTCAATATCATTGCAGTTCATTCTGCAATTTTGGACTGCACATTTCCCACTAGGTGGCAGTGAAGTAGTCTAAGTCCCATGCCCCATTTAGATATTTTAAAGAAACTGCAGCAAAGCGCTGGTTTTTCTCCTTCCTTCCTTCTCCGCAGGATATGAAAAAGTCTCTTCTTCTGACTTGTCTTGGCAGAATGGCCTGTCACAATGTTCTCATCCAGCAGACACATGAAGTGCACAGCAAAATCCGTTACCCAACATTTACATGAAGGTTGTAATGGTATAAATGCTTACCTATCATTTGACTGTATAGATGTTGCTATTTTAGATTTCGTAAGGTTTTAGTTTGTGATGTTGTAACTACTGTGGTATCTAATAATTCTGACCAATGTTTTATTTTATGTTTGTACTGTTACTTACAAGTGCATGAAAAATAAAAGTATAATGATGCTAATACTAGTGGCACCTAAGAGTAGTCTACTTATTTTAATGTTACTTTCACTAAATTAAGTATTTATAGGACTGTAGGCTACCAGCTCATATCTATACCTGTATTCAGAAGTCCCACAAACTTTAATATAATGTAAAACTGAATCACAGTGCAAATAACTGTGAGATCAGTTTCATAATACATAATCTGAATGTATTTTGCATCCAGTCTGATAAAGACAATGTGGCAATTTATTTTGGGGAGAGCTCTTAAAACAATCATTGTTAAAACTTGTGCTCTTTTTTATTTTAATGTAGACCATTCTTGGCTTTGAGGATCACTAGGTAGGTCATGCAACATGGCACATGTGATTCTTTTAGGTGGTTTCTAAAATAATTAATTTTTTAATTAAAATGCCTACAATGTCATGATGTCATCAAATCTCATAAATTGTACCAAGTCTTACATGAAATGTTATGCAAAAGTCAACTTTTTAAACAGTTTAATGTTGATTCCAGCACTGGGGACCACATTCTGTGCCCCTCGTGGAGGAGATGAAGGTCTTAGAAGAGTGTTTTGAGATTAAGGTCTGAAAATGTTTCCCCCCTCCCATCTCAAACATAAACATGGAGCAACTCCTCAGGAAAGGATAAAACATGATTTGTAAGATCTAAAAGAACACAAGATGTTCCTTGCAGCAAAGGTGAGAAAGAGATTCCAGTCCTGCCTGGATAAGATCTTCCATCTGATGTCAACTTTAACCATCGCCACAGCAACTCATGTATGAGTCCTGCATTGATTAACAAAGAGGCATCCAGCTTCATTCCCATCCATTTCTCAAGTCGAAAACCATGTAATCTTGGCCCGTAGAGTGTCTGGCGGGAATCCATTCCCCTTCACACAAAGCAGGAACCCACTGATCCTCTGCTGCAACTTGGCCAACAGTGCTAGAACACAAAAGACAAGCCTGACCATAGCCTTAATACAACAGTATCCATGACAATCAGATATTCTTCATGAGCTGTGAGCTAGAGAGAGAAAATAACCCAGTCCCCAAGCCCAATGTTCACAGAGAATGCTTTCCGATCCAAGTGTACAACCCTCCCTGTGCATATCCACACAAAAGTCTCTTTTATCAATGATTAAGAATAAATGTGAAAAACCTGGGACAGTATGAAGGACATTTCCCTCTTCAAATGGCAAAGAGATACAATAAGCAACCCAGAAAAAACAAGCACAAGGATGCCATTAAGATTTAGACTGTTGAAAAAAAAAGAATGAAAAGGGCATATCAGTTCAGAAAGGTTGCCCTAAGAACCATATATCAGTACGATCAATTGGCAACCAGTCCTAAGATGTATAAGGTGCAAACGCAGCAATATAATCAATAGCCAATTCTCTTCCCACCAATTTCTCAAGCCAAGACTTGAGAAGACTTTAAGAATACCTAAACTTCACATGTTCACTTTCTTTTTCAGATGCATTGATCATCAGGAAGCATCATGATACCAGTTTCATCCTTATTGGGAATGATCAGATAAAGGTAGCCAGATAGAGTTCAAGCACTAACTGAATTCATGAACATTCACACTTGGATGAGTGTATACGGATGTCTTCATGAACATGGTGAGAGAAACAAATCTTGTAAGTTTACCAGATGGATGGCATAGGGAACAAAGTTGTTACAGAATCTGGAAGTCCTGCTAGAAATACTCTGAAACCTCCTCCCAGAGGGGAGCAACAGAAACAGACTATAAAGTGGGTATGTGGCAGAGGTGGGTCCCTACCAGTTCACACTTATTCGGTAGAACCGGTTCGTCAAATCTACCGAACCAGTTAGGTTCCACCAGTGGACCCGGAAAGCAGGCCACACCTACAGAAGAGGCTCCAAAATTTTTTGAAACCCACCACTGGTATGTGGGGTCTCTAACAATGCTATGAGCTCTAGTGCTTATAATCAGTATCCTGAATGACAGGAAGTGAGCTTCCTATAATCTTCTCAGCTGTCCTCACCACTCTCTAAATGGACTTTCTATCTGAGGCACTGCTACCACCAAACCAAACAGTGATGCATTTTATTAAAGCACCCTCAATTATGTCTCTGTAAAAGGAGAGAGATGTGCTCCCCTCAGGAAATGCAGATGTTAGGGATGTTAGAATGCAACTACTGACAGATGGTAGTTGTTGATGGGAGCCTTTAAAAATATTGGAACATATAATGTTCATGTAATACCACTGTAGCAATGTTGAAAATTCACATGACCATTAGGGCATCCATCCATACCCCAGGCAGATTTGGAGGAAATGTGGTAGTTAATTAGAGACTTATTTAAACTTGGTTAAATATTCTTTATAAAATAAACTGGGATAGAACTGTATTTATACCCTGTTTTGAGTTATTACAATTATCAGTAGTAAGTTCTTTGTGTTCAAAGATTAGAAGGGAACAGCTTAGTGCTGAATCATCTTAAAATATTTTAACCTTTCAATTTTTATGGAGGAAAAAGTAGAGAACCAGGATAGTCCAAATATATGCAGACTCAAGTCTTATGATACTTAAAACAAAACAGTCAATAAGGCTTTTGGGCTGGTGGCTTCTCAGATGGGATTGATTATTCTACAAAAATAACATTCTTAGCTCTTTTGTTACGCGTACTTCCTTGTATATTAAAAGCAATTCTCTTGATGAAAGAAAACAGGGCATTCTGCACAAGGATGAGGGCAGTTTTTCTTCACTGAATGGATTTCAGATTTTCTTAAGATAATTTCAGTTTAGAGATATGGAGCTGAAAGGTCTGACCACTCTGACCTTTGTTATTATGAATGGGATTTGTTTCCTAGATTCTCTCCCTCTTTACATTCTTTTTGGGTCACCATGCATGCATACACAGCAGCAAACAAAGTCATAGATAGAAGGGAAAGATGATAGAATGATACAGACATGCATTTAAATATAGATCAAAGCTACAGCTATACATTTAAATATAGATCAAAGATGATTCTAAAGCTCTTTTGAGATTAGGGTTGTGCAGTGTTTGGATTTTGTTCCAAAATGATGCTTGCAGATGGCAGAAAACCAAACAGAACACCTGTCTGCTACTCTTTAAAGTAGCTGTATCTTTTCATGGAATGATTTGATAGCCCCATAATTTCAGAAACATGTTGCTGCTTTAAATAATTTCAGATGGGTACTATGTTTGTGTTGCCATATACACTGAAAATCCTTTTCTTATTTATTTTTAAAGTAGCATGCAACCCTTCACAAACTACATACAGAAAGACAGATGATGGATAGATGGATAGATGGATAGATGGATAGATGGATAGATGGATAGATGGATAGATGGATAGATGGATAGATGGATAGATGGATAGATGGATAGATGGATAGATGGATAGATGGATAGATGGATAGATGGATAGATGGATAGATGGATAGATGGATAGATGGATAGATGGATAGACGGATAGATGATAGATAGATAGACAAACAGGCAGGCAGATGGATAGATTGAGAGACAGAGAGAGATACAGAGAGAAGGGATAGATATAAAAGATAGATGATACAGACAGACAGAAATAATGAAAACAGTAGAGAGAGAAAGATCAATTATTCTGGATGTCATAATTATTTTTAAATAGGATGAAAGCTTGGCTTTTTTTTGTGGAGCAACAACATTCCCATTTGCTGTTTTTCCTTCACCAAGTTATAATACTAGAGTGGTTGGTCAACAAATCCTCAGCTGGGATGTTTTGCATGCCTGATCAAAGCATATTGGGTCTTATGATGGAATTGCAAAAGCATCTGAATAGCTGTTAGGCCATCACAAAACAGCTATCCCAGCTTGTGACTCTCTGACATGCTTTTTATAGACTTACTGAACTATGTGGCTTTAAAAAAAAGGTTTGCAACCCAATTACTGTACTACTGTAGACTGCAACAGGCAATCAGCTCCAAAGGAAACACATTGCACAGCATGGAGAAAGAACACATTTAAAGATACCAAAATAAAACATTTCTGAACCACCAACTATATTTTTAAAAACATTCCCCCGCCCCAGTGCTGGTATATGGAGCCCAGATGTGGTAGCAAATGTGATTTAAACTAATGCACAAACACTCATACTGTACATAGTACAGCTAGACAAAAGCTGAACAAATGAATTGCCATTGTATTGAACTAGTTTTCTTGTATGCACAGCCAACCATTAATGTAATATTTTCTTACATAATTAAAATAACGTAGATCAAAATCATATACCACAATGTGCATGTTGCAGCAAGTAGTTTCTATATTGTTCTTTCATGTTTGTTACTAATCAACATTGCGGGCATTTTATTTTATATATTAAAATATGCCTTAGAATGGTCAATACTTCGTCTCTTTTGACCATCAAAAAAACCCACAACCAAGAGTATTAACCATAATCATTTGCATCATTGGAAGGAATCTATATGAGCAAAAATCTCTTTAAAGCTATTTTAGTGGCATACTTTTTATTTAACTAAAGAAATGATTTTGCCTACTGAAAGCAGTTGTTCAATTTTCGGATAGGAACCTCCAATCATGTTGACTACTGACTTGATTTTAAGTTTGCTTGTGATTATGGTGAGGCTGGTGTCTTTGAAATGTCAATTTGAAGTCATTTAGCCAGTATGGTCATTTCAAACTGATGCTGAACAAATATGTCAGGGTTACAACTTTTTTTGCCGAGTAAAAGCATCTAGCTGGTAAAGATTGCCAAGGGAGACGCTTTGGATCACTCTGGCATTGAATCCCCTTCCCTATGCATATCCTGTTTAATCAGTAACCCGTTGGCTGTTCACGTTATAGTATGCCCTACAACAGTGATGGCTTTTTGTTGTCGTGTGCCGAAAGCGCATACTACCCATGATGCAATGTGTGCATCATCCCCCCATGTGCCCCTCCCTTCGTGCATGCACATGAAAACCCCCTGCGCCTCCTGGGACCAAAAATGGGTTGGGGGGAGGCCCTCCCCACACCCTGTTTTGGGTCTTACAGTAGGCCTCCCTGCAGCCTCCTGGGGCAAAAGAATGGGCCACAGGGTCAGCATGCTGCCCCCCATGCTCCCCATGCCCCTACTACATGTTTGCATGGTCCCCTCACTCCCCCTGCACATGCATGTGCATCTCCTGCATGTGCCCCCCTACATGCATGGCAGAGACCCCAAAATCAGCTGACTGGAGGGAGATATGCATGCATGCACGGTGGAGCTGAGCTGGGGCGATTGCTCATGTGCCCACAAAGAGGGCTCTGTGTGCCACCTGTGGCACGCATGCCATAGGTTTGCCTTCACGGCCCTACAGCATATAGCTTCTGGCTTTATGATCTCATATCCAATACTTCTAAAGCTTCTAACAGTAAAACACAACACACATGATTGGCAGCCACAGAATCATGTTGTGGTTAATAGACTGGTGGAACTGAGCCACTGCTTTCATTTACCCTTCGAGACCATTCTCCTGTGCCCCAAACTGTTAGCTTTTTGTAAGCCTAGGAAGCTGAATGAGCCAAGGGCCCCATTTCCTGGCTATAACAATAGCAATAGCACTTAGACTTATATACTGCTTCATAGTGATTTTACACCCCTTTCTAAGCTGTTTACAGAGTCAGCATATTGCCCCCAACAATCTGATCCTCATTTTATCAACCTTGGAAGGATGGAAGGCTGAGTCAACCTTGAGCCTGGTGAGATTCAATCTGCCAAACTGCCTGCAGCTGGTGGTCAACAGAAGTAGCCTGCAGTACTGCACTCTAACCACTGCACCACTGCGGTGTTTATATTGATAACAGGCC
This sequence comes from Thamnophis elegans, assembly GCF_009769535.1. NCBI lineage: Eukaryota > Metazoa > Chordata > Lepidosauria > Squamata > Natricidae > Thamnophis > Thamnophis elegans. The sequence goes on from NC_045541.1 coordinate 92,715,578, forward strand.
AAATGTTCTTGTGCATCTTGAATTGGATATTGTATTTTTTTACTGGTTCTAATGGTTTCACCCACCTAGTTTTACTGTTTTAAACTGCTTTCTAATTTTAAATTGTAATATATGTTCTGAATTGTAAGCCACCCAGTGTCATTCACTGAAATGGGTGGCTCTAGAAATTGGAATGAATGAATGAATGAATGAATAAATGAATAAATGAATGAATGAATGAATGAAAAGTTTGCTTTTTGTTCTAAAGCATAGGTGTCCAAATGTTTGACTTCCCTGGGCCTCATTGAATGAAGAGGACTTGTATTGGGCCAGATATAAAAATTTATAACATAGTTAATGTATATAAATCATCTACTATTGTTAAAAGTTTATGATCATGTGGGGCTGCATTGTTAGCTGCCTAAAGCTGCATTTCTGCTCTAAAGTGTATTGGGAAACAGTCAACATTTAGTAGACTGAATGCAAGGCTCTGCCCAGTGAGTGGCTTTGAACTGCTGGGCTTCCTTAAGAGGTTGCGCAGATCTCTTCCAAGCCATTTCCTCAGAAGAGTTTGCCTCCGCAAAAGATGGCGCAGTTACCTCTGAACTTTCTAAGTTATTACGAAGGGCCATGTAGTTAAACACTTTTAAAATGCATAGCTTAATTTTTTTCCCTCCGTTACATTGTAATTCATTGTTGGCCTTTTCCACAATGAATTGCTGGGATTAACCAATAAATCAGCAGGAAAGACATGCCAATTTTCTCAACAGTTGACAAATTACAACATGAGCAAGGCTCTTTATATGCTATTTGTATTTTGAATGTATTTTATAGGAAAATTTAAGATTCAGATGCTCCTAAAACACTTTATTTTCTTCTCATAGTCATACCATACATCACATGCAATGATCACTTTTTTAAACCAATATTCAAAACACCAATGTATTCAAGTAGTATTCTTTCCTTTGATAATATTTACTTTCTTTAGAAAATAAATCCATGCAATGGGAGATAATATAGAAATCTAATATTTTCCATAGAAGATCTCTATATTGTGTGCAGCTTGCATAGGTTCATTTTTTGAAGAAGTTGAATTAAACATTACGTAGCAATGAAGTTGATATCCATTCATGATTAAAATAAATACAGATTCTATTTCTATAAAACTTGTTTTAAAGAAAGTTTGCAGGAAAATTTGCACAAGAACAGCCAGTTTGGTATAGTGGTTAAGGCAGGGGTGGGCTCCTGCCAGTTCTAACCTCTTCTATAGAAGAGGTTCCACAAATCTACCATGCCATTTAGAACTGGTTCCAGCAAACCCCCCCCAGCCAATTCGCACCACGCTTGCCCCGCCCACTGCTAAACTGATTGACTGGCTCACCAATTGCCCCGCCTGCCTCTAAGAGTCCTATCTAAACCTTAAAGTCTTAAAGCTGTCAAATTTGAACATCCCTGGGGGCTTTTTCTAAAGGGTTAGGGGTGCAAGGCTCTTGTAACTTGACAGCTTTAAGACTTGCACACTTCAAATGCCAGAGTTTCTGAGCCAAAATTTTGGTTGCTAAGCAAGAGCATTGTTAAGTGAGTTTCACCACTTTTTACAAGTTGGCCACGCCCACCCAGGCACATGGCTGGCAAGCCACTCCCACTCGGTTACATGGCTGGCAAGCCGCTCCCACAAAGCAGGCCACACCTACAGAAGAGGTTCTAAAAATTTTTGAAACCCAACACTGGGTTAAGGTGCTGAGCTAGAAACTAAGGTACTGTGAGTTCTAGTTCTACCTTAAGCAGGAAAACCACCTGGGTGATCTGGGGCCAATCATTCTCTCTCAGCCCAACTTACCTCACAGGATTGTTGTTGTGGGGAAAAGAGGAGAAAGAAGGATCCTGAAACATCTTTGCAGCTTTGAAATATTTATGAACATAATAAAAGAATTAAATTAAATTAAAATTATTTTTTTAAAATTGCAATCCGTGAGGGAGTTTCTCCTATGCAACTTCCCTATGGGAACTGCACAAGGCAATTCCCACATTAGAATGGGTCATCTATGGGAGAATTTCCCCTTGAACTAGCAGCTCATTTGACATAGTGAAGTAAACCACTTTTTGTATCCCATTACATTTTTAAGAGTAAGTGGATTTTTACTTTTATTTTGTTCAAGTCTCTATACTCCAGAGAATTCTCATCTCTTGTTTTCTTTTCCTAATTGCTATTGACTAGCTATTGTCCTTTAATCAAAGGTGTCACCTGTGTTTCCCAAGGATTTTGCCTCTTGCTGGAAAATCTTTACATGTTGTGATCCATGCATCATGCCTGCTCAGAAGACTTTCTCTGTAAAGAGAAAATAACGGGGAAATAGTGGCGGTGTTTGAGTTTTTGAGTTTTGAGTTTTGAGTTTTATTGGGATTTATATGCCGCCCTTTTCCCTGAGGGGACTCAGGGCGGCTTACAACCACAAGGGAGGGGGGTGCAGTGTCAAAAACAGAACAGTATGTGAACAAAGAAAAAATAGTAAAAACACAACTTTCATTCAGCAATCAAACACTCGGGCGGGTAAATTGGGAACCTATCCCCAGGCCTGCTGGGAGAGCCAGATCTTGAGGGCTGCGCGGAAGGTCTGGATAGTGGTGAGGGTACGGATCTCAACGGGGAGGTCGTTCCACAGGGTCGGAGCTGCAACAGAAAAGGCTCTCCTCCGTGTGGTTGCCAGTCGGCATTGACTGGCAGATGGAATTCGGAGGAGGCCCAGTCTGTGCGATCTAATTGGTCGATTTAGGGAGGTAATCGGCAGAAGGCGGTCTCTCAAGTACCCAGATCCACTACCATGGAGTGCTTTAAAGATGGTCATCAGTACCCTGAAGCGCAGGGGGGGGGGAATAGGCAAATTGCAAATGAAGTAGCTTTTTCATAAATTAAATAACTAAAGTAATTGCACAATAAAAACTTCAACTAAGTGCATTCTTTTATTTGAGGCTGCAGTTTTACCTTCTGGGTAATTCACTTTACTTTAAAGTAAAACTCCTAGTGCTTTGATAACTAGATGTTCCACATTGAAACATCCAAATGATTGTAGAAACATACAAATGCTGATTAGCTGAAACTCTTATTTGAAAGGGGATATGGTACACAATGTAATTCAGCAGAGCATCAATAGAAATAGAGCAAAGCAAAAAACCCCTAAAACCCACACAAGAGTTCAAAGGGCTAAAATGCAAATTTTTGTATTGTTGGAAATATAAGCAATCCATTTGGTACACAAGAAGTAAAATACTTATGATTCATCCTCTTTTTATCTTAGTTTTGCACTTACTTCTTTGAATCACTTTTTGATTAAAATAAAACAAAAACTTTGACTGATGCAGCTGGAGTGCAATCATTGTTTAGCCTGATTGAGGAACTGGATCCTTTGCCTTTGTACAATGTGTGGTTTGCATGTAGATGGTTCATTAACTGACCATGTGGGCACAGCTTGACTAAATATGTGGCAGGACTGCAAGAACAAGTTTTATCTACAGCCCCATCTTCTATAACATGGAGATTTAACTGTAAGTTTCATGGATCCTGATGTTATCTTGTATTATATACAGCAGCTTTAAATAATCGTGTATATTCCCCACTAAGCATGCCTCAGAGACCTTAATTCATGTAAGGGTTAAACCAATTAAATGTAGGCCAGCATGGAGGGCTTTGCATCTTTTCCCTAGCAAATACATTGTTCAAGAGAAGCTATTGGTAAATGTGTCTGAAGAGTCAGTTCCTGACCTTGGCCATGTACTTCACTTCCTGAAATTGTATTAGCCTTGTGCTGAATGGATGAATGAATAAAGGAGGAAGCTTTTAAAATCAGGAATCCAGAATATAATGTGGGGGGAGAGAGGGGGAGGGGGGAGGGAGGGAGGGGAGGCACATGCCCTTTGTGCAACCTAGTACTGAAAATACTTAATTCTGTACTTCAGGTTAGCACACAAAAATAGACTAAAATGTAATACAATACAATACAATTCAATAGCAGAGTTGGAAGGGACCTTGGAGGCCTTCTAGTCCAACCCCCTGCCTAGGCAGGAAACCTTATACCGTTTCAGACAAATGGCTATCCAACATCTTCTTAAAGACTTCCAGTGTTGGGGCATTCACAACTTCTGGAGGCAAGCTGTTCCACTGATTAATTTTTCTAACTGTCAGGAAATTTCTCTTCAGTTCTAAGTTGCTTCTCTCCTTGATTAGTTTCCACCCATTGCTTCTTGTTCTGCCCAAAGGGGGTTTGAAGAATAATTTGACTCCCTCTTCTTTGTGGCAACCCCTGAGATATTGGAACACTGCTATCATGTCTCCCCTAGTCCTTCTTTCTCTTAAACTAGACATACCCAGTTCCTGCAATCGTTCCTCATATGTTTTAGCCTCCAGTCCCCTAATCATTTTTGTTGCTCTTCTCTGCACTCTTTCTAGAGTCTCCACATCTTATTTACATCATGGCGACCAAAACTGAATGCAGTATTCTAAGTGTGGCCTTACCAAGGCATTATAAAGTGGTATTAACACTTCACGTGATCTTGATTCTATCCCTCTGTTTATGCAGCCAACTGTGTTGGCTTTTTTGGCAGCTGCTGCGGCTCATATTTAAATGGTTGTCCACCAGGATTCCAAGATCCCTCTCATAGTTACTACTATTGAGCAAGGTACCACCTGTACTGTATCTGTGCATTTTGTTTTTCTTGCCTGAATGTAGAACCTTACTTTTCTCACCACTGTATTTCATTTTGTTAGATAGTGCTCAATGTTCAAGTTTGTCAAGAACCTTCTGTATCTTAAGCCTATCTTCTGGAGTGTTGGCTATTATTGTCATCTTGGTGTCATCTGCAAATTTGATGAGTTCCCCATTTATGCCCTCATCCAAATCATTGATGAAGATGTTGAAAAGTACTGGGCCTAAAACAGAGCCTTGGGGTACTCCACTGCATACCTCCCTCCATGTAGATGCAGATCCATTGAGGACTACACGTTTAGTGCTGTTGGTCAGCCAGCTACGAATCCATCTGGTGGTGATGCTGTCTAACCCACATTTTTCTACATTATCTAGTTTTAGGTTATGGTCTACTTTATCAAATGCCTTGCTGAAGTTCAATTAAATTATATTGACGGCATTCCTCTGGTCCACTAATTTTGTCACTTTGTCAAAGAATGCAATAAGATTAGTCTGGCATGATCTGTTTTTAACAAACCCATGTTGGCTTTTGGCTATTACTTTGTTTACTTCTAGGTGTTCGCTAATTTATTGCTTGATTATCTTTTCCAGAATCTTCCCTGGTATTGAGGTCAGGCTGGTAGGTCTATAGTTTCCTGGATCTATTTTTTTTCCTTTTTTGAAGATGGGAACCACATCAGCTCTTTTCCAGTCCTCTGGCAGTTCCCTGGTGCTCCAGGATCTCTGAAAGATATAGTTCAGTGGTTCTGAGATCTCGTCTGCCAGTTCCTTCAGAATCCTGGGGGGTAATCCATCTGGTCCTGATGATTTAAACTTGTCTAGGGTAGACAGATGCTCACTTACCATATTCTTCCCTATTTCAACTTGTGTTCCTAATCTGATTTTTGTGGGGCTGTTTTTGGTAGGTTGGACTGTTTTTTTCCCTTTGTGTAAAGACAGATGCAAAAAATGAGTTAAATAGTTCTGCTTTCTCCCTGTTGCTTGTCACCTTTTTGCCATTTTCTCCCAGCAATGGACCAATTGTTTCCTTAACTTTTTTGTTCTTTTTAACATGTTGGAAGAAGCTTTTTTTTTGTTATTTTTTATCTTTGCGGCAAGCCTTTCTTCATTGTGAGCCTTAGCTTTCCTTACTTCATCTTTACAGGCTCGGGCTATTTGTTGATATTCTGCCTTAGTTATGTTCCCCTTTCCACTTTTTATATTTATCCTTTTTGTCTTTCAATTTGCCAGAGTTCTTTATGCAGCCATGCTGGTTTCTTTTGGGAGCTGTTATTTTTCTTCTTCATTGGTATTGTGCTAGACTGGGCTTTTATAATCTCATTTTTCAAAATTTCCCAAGCTTCTTGAATTGTTTTCCTCTTGAGGATTCTCATCCATGGAATCCTTCCCAAGTTCTCTCTAAGTTTATTGAAATTAGCTCTCTTCAAGTCCAATAGTCTAGCTTGACTTTGTTCTACTATTTGTGTTTGCATAATGTTGAATTCCAGCATTGCATGATTGCTTGCCCCCAAGGTTCCTGTAGCTTCAACACCTTCTATCATTTCCTCTCTGTTAGTGAGAATTAAGTCCAATATGGCTGATCCCCTTGTTCCCTTCTCTACTTTTGGGAAACAAAGTTAATACAATAATAAAATAATACAATAGCAGAGTTGGAAGGGATCTTGGAGATCTTCTGGTCCAAATCCCTGCCTAGGCAGAAAACGCTATACCATTTCAGATAAATGGCTATCCAACATCTTCTTAAAGACTTCCAGTGTTGGGGCATTCACAACTTCTGGAGGCAAACTGTTCCACTTATTAATTGTTCTAACTGTCAGGAAATTTCTCCTCAGTTCTAAGTTGCTTCTCTCCTTGATTAGTTTCCACCCATTGCTTTTTGTTCTACCCTCAGGTGCCTTGGAAAATGGTTTGACTCCCTCTTCTTTGTGCCAACCCCTGAGATATTGGAACACTGCTATCATGTCTCCCCTAGTCCTTCTTTCTATTAAACTAGACATACCCAGTTCCTGCAACCGTTCTTCATATGTTTTTGTCTCCAGTCCCCTAATCATCTTTGTTGTTCTTCTCTGCACTCTTTCTAGAGTCTCCACATCTTTTCTACTAAGTTGTCTGCTAGGTTTGTAAGGAACCTATTGGATCTTCCACTTGGTGCCGAGTTTGTTTCTCAGTTGATATCAGGGTAGTTAAAATCCCCCATTACTATTGTGGTGTGCTTCCTACATACCTTAGTTAGCTGACTAGCAAAAAGTTCATCTACTTCCTCTGCTTAGTTGGGTGGCCTGTAGTATAGACCTATGGCAATGTCGTCGTCCCCCCCCTTTCATATTGACCCAAATGCATTCAAGATAGTTCTCATCATTGTTGTGCTCTATTTCTGTAGAGATGTAGTTATTTCTTATATATAGTGCAACTCCATCTCCTCTTTTATTTGGTCTATTTCTTTTAAATAATTTAAATCCTTCTAGCTGTATGTTCCAATTGAGGGTTTCATCCCACCTAGTTTCTGTAATGGCAACAATATCATATGTGCTCTCATTTATTTGAATTTCTAATTCACCCTGTTTATTCCTCATACTCTGTGCATTGGTGTATAGACATTTGAGTCCATTTTGATTGACCTTGTGTTTACTGTCTACATAACCTGTGTTATGCCTGACTGCCCCTATTTTCTTGCCACTTGTATGATTCGTGCACATGGTATGGCACTCACTATTAAATGCTTGGTTTTGCTTGACCGCAGGACTGATAATCTTACCCGCACAAATATCTATGTTACATGCACTGATAATCCTATGAATTTTTGATTGCTGGGGACAGAAATGTTCTGTATCAATTCTCTGTCCCCTCTGTTCAGTTTAAATGTTTATCCAGAAAATCTGTGCATTTAATGCCAAGTAACTCAGTCCCTTTCTTGGATGGGGGCAAACCATCTCTTTTGTACAGTTTTTCATTGGACCAGCTACAGGCATCATGACTACTAAAACCAAAGCTTTCCCTTTTACACCACTCCTTTAGCCACACATTGAACTGTTCTACTCACTGGCCCTTCCCTTTTTGTTCCTTATATACTGGTATAACCTCTGAGAAGATAAGCCTACAACCTATACTACTAAGTTCATACCCCAAGCTATCTAATAAGTTCATACTCCAAGAATGCTATCTCTCCCTCTCTCCCTCTACATCTCTCTTTATCTACATCTGGATTTTCACCTGCATCTGTATCATACATCTATATCTGCATCTGCATATACACCCTCTATGTCAGGGGTTTCCAACCCCCGGGTTGCAGCTGCTATTGGTTCACAGCCTTTTGGGAACTGGGCAGTGCAAGCTGCGGGCATGTATGCAAAGCTTCATTTCCACCTGTGTGGGAGCTTAGGTGAGAGCCAGAAAGGTTGGGGTCCACTGATCTATATTTAGAACTATATCTATCCAGATGTCCAGATATAGCATAATGCATCCTGGTTTTTCTCTAATATTTAATCCAAGTCTCTCCACTATTGAAGTGGCAGTTCACTTCATGAGAAACGATGGTACAATTCTTCAAGAATTATAGGAAATCCTCTTACCTTGCATGAATAGCAAATCTTAATTTTTTTTTCCTTCAATGAAGGATATATAATGTAATGGAAGCCAAGGTTGATATTCTGTAAATGGATCTGAAAAAGAAACAACTTCTTTCTTCCTCCATCCCTCATCTCCCTCCATAGCAGAGAGTGGAGGAGCAGGGCTTTTCCAGCGGAAGGGAGGAGAACACAAATCTACTTTTTCAAAGTGATATAGATTTCATTCTTAATCTGCATGATGAGAGTATAGGTAGTCCTCAATTGACAACAATCCATGTAATGACCGTTCAAAGTTATAACAGCACTGGGAAAAAAAAACCTGATTCATGACCCGTGTTCACACTTATGACTGTTGCAGCATTCCCATGGTCACATGGTCAAAATTCAGACTCTTGGCAACTGACTCAGAGTTATGACGGTTGCAGTGTCCCAGGTTCATGTGGTCACCTTTTGCAACGTTCTGACAAGCAAAGTTAATGGGGAATCCACATTCACTTAATAACTGTGTTTCTAATTTAACAACAGTGATTGACTTAACTGTGGCAAGAAAGGTCATAAAATGGGGCAAAACTCACTTAACAAATGTCTCGCTTAGCAACAGGTTCAATTGTGTATCATGCTTAGGAAACATGCAACTATTTTGGACAATATATCTGTCCCATGCATAGGTCTGGTTAATGCAACTAATTTCCTAAGTAAAAAAGAAAAGTCTTACAATATATTGTCTTTTAGTTAAAAATTAAAATCATAGTTTTACCTATATTTATAATTGAAATTATAACTGAAAATTAGTAATATGGAAGAGTAATTCACCAATAATGATAATTTAAATACAAATAATTAAGCAGAGAGCAAAAAGGGATCACTGATACTTTGCCTTTATATTAAATTCTCCTTTTAGTTACACAAATTGTTTAATACTTTTATTACTAAATTCCCTTGTAGGTTTTTTCCCTTCCTGTTGCCACCTGTGCAAGTCACATATCTAAACAAAAATTTCCCTGTTGGGGAAACAAAAAGAGTTTAAATGTGAAGAGTTTTTACAGCTTTCATTGCTGTTAGATATTTGACACTGCATTTTATCTTTACAATTTTCCTTTAAAATTGATTAATTTCTCCCTGGCTTTATAAATTTATTCGGAAATTTACATTTTCTATTGAAAGCTGTCGTAGAAAGAATCGGGTCTTGGGAGGCAGCCAAGAAACATTTCAAGAATGCCATTCCACGTCCATCTATCTGGAAACGAGCTTTCACAATTCTCTCCCCAGCCATCCAAAGAAAAAGGAGGAGGCCAGAAAAAAATGAACAGCCCTGAGGCTCTTTTCTCATTTCATTTTTATTCCTGCATCATCCATTCAGGTTTAAATTGTGGCCTTGCATATCCTGCAAAAATGAGGTCAGGGTCTTCTGTAAACAAACTGGATAGTTTGTAGATCTGTGTTCCTTTTGTGCATGATTTTTTTAAAATGAAAGTAAATATACTAGAGATCAATTATTACAGAAAGATTTGTGTATTATTTGATAACAAACAGTGGGCCCTAATTTTATAGGAGAAATAAACTGGTTTGCAAAAAAAAGTCCATGACTTTTAAAATAATCCCACTTTAGGGTTTCACTTCTTTTAATAAGGGATGGGTTGCTATGCTTAAGGAGAAGTGAGAAGGGCTATACTTTATAATGCATAATTGAAGAAGATGAGCTCAAGGTAATTTATTTCAGAATAATCATGGGAGAGATTTGATATTACCCAAGGGATGGATGTAACGTTTCCAAAGAGTTTTTAAAAGTGGAATCAGACAAAAGACATTGAACATTTGAGTGGAGGAATAACATTAGGGTGGGAAAAAGAAGTAAGACTTCTTAACTGTTTCATTTATCTCTTCCTATGGAAGCTTCCCACTCCAAATAGCTCCTTTCCTGGAGCAGGGATCCCCAACCTTTTGGACCTCAGGGACCACTAAATTCATAATTTTAAATCCCATGGACCACTAATATGATCTGCCTAATGACTGGCTGGGTGGGTGTATCTAGGTGGTCATGTGACTGGATGGGGTGGCCAACTTGATGTCACTCATGTTGAGGGGTACTTCACCAGCCTCTACTCACCCCTCCCCTCCCAGCTACTCCTCGCCTGCCCGCCTGGGCTCCTTAGGGCGCCAATAGGAAGCAGTTGTTGGAGCTTAGTAGCCACCACAAGAAGAATTGGCAAAAAAGCTGGCTCAGTTCAAATTTGATCTGACTGAGAAGGACGCTCAGTAGAAGCACCTCACTGAGAACTACGATCAGAGGCTTGCCAAGCAGAGGGAAGACCTGTGGGAATGCAAGGCCACGTACTGACACCTGGAGGCTCAGTGGGCTGAGATGGTCAGCCAGTTCCAGACCATGATACAGTCCCACTGGAACAAGGCCCTCCATCTCTTTGACACCAGCAGTGCTTCCCTCCAGCCTTCACCCAAAGCCCTGCACCAGGAGTCTGAAGCAGACCCCAAGCTGGAATTTCTGCCCCAGTCCGACCCACACAAAAAGCCCACAAAGGGGGAGACTCTCTGCAGCAACACAAGCGTTCATTGCACGAATCCATCCCAGGGGCCGTAGTTTGAGAACCCCTGATTTAGTGCAATATAAAAAAATGCAAATAATTTTTCTACAGACCACCAACATTTTCTCGCGGCTCACAAGTGGTCCACAGACCGCCAGTTGGTGACCACCATTCTGGAGGCTTCTGAAAATCTGCTTTGTTTTAGATGCTTGTTTTTTTTAAAGATGCATATTCTGAGCTATATAATGCTTAAAGTCCTCTGCAATTGAAGCAGTATATAAAATTGCATATGTAAATAAATAAATGATATGGAGGCAAGGTTTATATCTAAAATGCAGTCGAGTGGACCAGAGAATGAAAAGTCCAATAGATGCTTCAACATTCACTTCTTTTCATATCCCAAAATAGGAATTTCCCATACATGAATATAAATGTTTAAACATGCAAGATGCAATTTCATCCTTACCTTCTTTCATTGCACGGGAGTGCATAAGGAGCTGAGCTTGCATTGTGATACATTTTTCATCCCTTGACCTCCCTTGTAGATGCCTAAGGTCTTCATCCTTCTCTCCTCCCCATAATTTTAAAGGCAACCTTTGGTGACCAGAAAGTTGTCTTTCCTTTGATATATTTGCTCCAACCATTCTGGAACTAATTATCCCCTGGCCTCCTGTATGTATGACAGTTTATGACTGATTTAACTGTCTGTAATGACTTTGTGTTTCTTTGGGGGGGAAAAGTCTTGAGATCAGAACACAGTTATCTTTCCTGCAATCCAATCTGCAGACAACTTTATAAACAGAAGGGGTTTGAGCATGACATTTATGTTGATGGAAGGAATAAAATAAGATGCTAAAAGAAAGGCCCCTGTTCTGCTTTCTTAATCCTATCGTTAGCTGATCCTTTCTTATCCTTGTGGAAATCTGGCTTTTCTCCTTGCCCTGCAATTTTAAAGTTTTTTTTAGAAAGTGTGGTTTTAATTCAGCCAGAAATTTTTATTCTTAAAAATAGTTTTTTTTTTAAAAAAAAATACACTTCTAAAAACAGTGATATATTTTTTCAGGTGCTCTTGGGGAGCAGGATGAGGCTAAAGTCAGGCATTGGCCTTGAACATATTAAATCAGAATACATCCATATCAATTTGCTCACAATTCATTAAAGATATATACCGGTAGTTGTTCTCCAACATGCACTAATTTACTGTACTGTTCCTCACAAAAGAATTTGTTTTTCCTGATCCACACACCTTAAAGTACGGATTGCTTTTTTTGAGATGGTTACATTTCTCCCAGGTATAACTTATATCCTCATCTTCCACAACAGAGTCATTAACTTCAGCAAATACAGATAGTTGCACAAGGATGCAAGGTCTATTCAGTCATAATTCTTGAACCCAGGGTCATCCAATTACATGAATAGCAAGACATCCCAGATATACAGAGCAGCATATTTTTCACATAGTTAAACAATGCGATGCTCTTCTTCACATTACCTTGATGGCATTCAGAATGGACAGGTTTAAAAGAGGAAGGTAAAATTAAAGCTACCAATGAAAACCAATCGTGTTATCAATGGATGTCTTTTGATCTTCAGGGAAACACAAATAGGAGGAGCATCCTGGGGAATCCAGATCTGTTTGTGAGCTTCTTATAGATGTGTGGCCACAGAATGTTGGAGTAGAGCAGGGGGGGGGGGGTGATCCACGGGCTGGATGCACCACACACAGGCCACACCTACCCTAGCACTGCGAAGGGGAAAAATGTCACAAAACATCATGTGACAGCAACGTGATGCCATGGGTTTGACAGTAGAGCATTTGATCTAATTCAGCATAGCTTTTATGCTACCATCCTGCTTGTTTGTGTGTGTGTATTATGCATACACATACACCTTAGAAGAAGAGTCACTGAGTTCTATGAGACTTACTTTCCCACAAGTCTAAGAATACAGCCTTAATTTCAGTGGAATGCATCAATAAGATCTTATAACTTTCTTTCACTAGCATTACTCATTGATGTCCATAAGCCCTGAAATCAATTGCATTTTTTTAAAAAAATGATTAAAACATTGCGCTCAGTGGTGGGATTCAAATTTTTTTACTACCAGTCCTGTGGGCGTGGCTTGGTGGGCATGGCATGGCTTAGTGGGCATGGCTTGGTGGGTGTGGCAGGGGAAGGATACTATAAAATCTCCATTCCCTCCCCACTCCAGGGGAAGGTTACTGCAAAAACCCCATTTTCTCCCGATCAGCTGGGACTCGGGGGCAGAGAATAGATAAGGGCGAGGTCAGTCAGAGGTGATATTTACCGGTTCTTCGAACTACTCAAAATTTCTACTACCAGTTCTCCAGAATTGGTCAGAACCTGCTGAATACCACCTCTGATTGCGCTGATTTACTTCAAACATTGCAAAGAACTCATATTAGATTCAATTTTTTTCTACAAATATTATCACATTGGCTGAGCAGCGGAGGGTTTACAATTATTTGTGTTTTTTCTATGCTAGATGTTACAGAGAAGAAAAGTTAGTTTTGCTGTTCTGAATCTCTCTCTGAAAATAGGCATCAACATCAGGCTTGGAGATTTTAATTCAGTAGGAATCATCATTAAAGGATGGGCTTCTGAGCATATGCAGAGTGATTTTAAAATTGCCAAGTTAATTAAATAGGAGAAAACCTCACTGAACAATAACAACAAAAATCAGGATATAATTGTTCTGAATGAAGAATATGGCTTTAGCCCAGCTAATGGTCAACAGACAGTCCCTGTAGATATTTATTTAAAAAAATACACAGGATAGGAAAACCTCTCTTTTATATGGCCTACATCTTGAAAAGAGAAGAACTTATCAGAAAGCAAGAGAACATTTCATTTTGTCTCTTAAATAAAGGCACTAATTAACAATTGTCTAGTGAGAAACAGACACAGAAATAACTGCAAAAAACCATTAAAACATTAAAATTACTCAAAAATAACAAAGTTTTTTTTAATTTGATGGATAATTTAGGGCTGGTTGATATAGGGAGCCATAAAAATGGTAGTTCAACAGAATATACCTATTTTTCACAAAAACAGATTCCCCAAGAATAGATATGATTTGGATTTCAAAGAAGTTAGTGACCATAATCTTTAAAGTACAGTTTTTACCAAATATTTTCTCCAATCCTAATCCTGTAAATTTGATTTATAAAAGGAAATCCATTTCCTTTAGACGGAGATGAAATAAAATGCTTTTACAGAAAGAAACAACAGTACAAAAGGAAACTAAAAGAAGTTTTTGAAGATAACAGGCAAAGGAACTGATTTAAGAATAGTTTGTAATGCAAGCAAACCTTTTATCAGACATCATTTTATATAATACAATGTGGACTCAAAAAGAGGAATCAAGAGAAAACACAAGCTATTTTGGGTGAGATAAAGAAAAAAGAAGAATTAAAGAATCCCAAAGAGACGTTTGGTATTTCCCAACAGATTAAACTATTTCAATAACAGTTATGTGTGTAAACAGTAAGAGAAATGGCAATAAAATTGATTTATGAAGATAAAATGATTTTGCAAATAATACAGGAAAGTGGCTGGCATATGAATTATAAACAAAGAAAAAAGAAAATGATATTGTAATTACAAGAAGGAGATACTGTATTATTCAACAATGTAATTCAAATAATTTTGTCCATTAACAGGGTTTAAGATCAGTAAACAGAAGATGATGATGTTAACAAAAGAATACGAAAATACAAGATCAAACAGAACTGATGAATAAAAGAGATTTTAAGAGAATATGATGCTTGAGTATAGCTATGACATATATGAATTATAGGTTATTTCAAAATAATTATTATAACACATAGAATGGAGTTTAAAAATATATGTTAAGATAGGAGAAACTACAACTGACTTTGATGGGGAGAAATTTCTGTGATGAAATGAATGTTTTGCCTAGAATGTCAATACCTCTTTTGACATCTAATATACAATGGAAGACATATATGTCTAAATTTGTGTGGCAAGAGAAAAATGCACAAGCTAAGCATTTAGACTACCTTTGGAACAGTTCCAAATTGAAATCTAAGCATAAGGGCAAACTTCCAGCTTCCTCCTGCTCAGCTATCCTGCAATGGGAAAGAAAATTATACAATAATTTAGAATAAAATGTTCAAAATATGCATGAGCTCTGTCAGATGTTATTCTTCAAATTGAGGTCATGTGAAGTCATGTGATAGGCCAGTATGACTCAATCCTGATAAGACTCAATTTGGAGATCTGAGATTCAAAAGCAAACCAACTGATTAAATTTAAGTTTGCAACCTGAGACTCAAAGGAAAGGCAGTTGAGTTCAAGCCACTTTGAAATTCAAGATCTGATTTGTAAAATATTCATCCACAGGCTACACTGGGGAAGCATCAAAATGCTTGCAGCTGCTTTGCTTTTTGGCAAAGGGGGATGAAAATAACAGAGCCGAACTCTTTGCAGGACATTAATCTTGGCAAATTTCATTTGGTTGCCTCTCACGTTTTAAATCCCAAGACTCTTTCTTTAAAGCAAGTAGTAATACAGATGAGGAAAGGACAGCACATTATCCAAACTACTGGTGGGTTTCAATTTATTTTACTACCAGCTCACGTATGTGCAGAAGCATCTGGGTGGGTGGCAGAGCCTCCTGCTGCCACCCCTACTGATTTGCCCAATCCGGGGCGAACTGGTAGAAACCCACCTCTGATCCAAACTATCTATCCTAAAAAATAATTTTTTAAAAAGTGTTAAAAGCTATGTAAAAGGCAAGGTCTCGCTTACCCATTTTGCTTGTCAGGGCTGTCCTGCTTTATCACTTGGTTTAGAGTTGCAAGTTGGTTTAGAGTTGTGGGAGCTCCATTACCTGAGACTTTCAACAAGAGATTGGACTGCCATTTGTCAGAAATGGTGTAGGGTTGAGCAGGGGTTTGGACTGGAGGACCTATAAGGTCCCTTCCAACTCTGTTAATCTGTTAAGGGTTAGACCATCATTCCTAGCAGAACTCAGCTGTGTCATGCTCATTGGTAATATTCTATGTTAATTATTAGATAGTTAATTAGATAATGTTGCAGGTTTGCACAGAGATAGTATCGTAGAGATAGGAAAGAATTGGACAGCTGATGAAAAGAAGCATTTGTAGCCCTGGCCAGTCCCTTTTTTTAAAAAAAGAGGTAAACTCAGAGCAGCAGCCTTTTTTAGGCTGTTTATAACTTAAGCTTATTCTAACCATGGCACCCCAAATGTGTGGGTTTTTTCCTTCGGTGGGACCAGTCTATAAGGGCAACCTGGTCTACCCAATTATGGGATGGAGAATGCTGCTTCTATTTTTGCCTTTCAGTCCCAATCCAGGGGCCTTCGCAGGCAGTCGCTTCCACAACAAACTATACAACATAAATTTAACAGGGTGGTATCCCAAATGTAATTTTGCGTTGTTGTCAAATAATATATGGATTTGACCCAAGGTCATGTACTTTGCTGATCAGCATTGAATCCATATTCAGAGAGTTCTGATAGGAACTCCCAGTTTCATCAACAGGACCAGCATGTCTCACTTAAGACAAGAGAGAGAGCAAAGCTGAGACTTCCTTGAGCTCCAATAGGCAGAGAGTTTAAGGAAGTGACAATGGTCATTGGTTTGCTATTCAACCCACTTTCCCTCTTTCTCAGTATGTGAAAATAAAGTTTCATTATTATTGGCAAAATTACTAGAAACAGCAGAAAAACCAAAAACTGAAGCACCTTGAAAGCCTGTGAAGGTTCTTGAAGACCCTTGCTTGGACTTGCTGTTTCCAAGTGAGTCTCTGCTTCAGTGGGTGATTAGATCAATATTGCACTGAACTGAACTTCTTCTCCAAAGCTTGGCCAGAACTGCAATGTGATTCTGATTTTTGGCATCCAAACGCCTTCTTTTATTTACACTTGTTTTGGATGGGGTAGGTCCATACTACACTAAGTAATAGGACAGCTTGATTGCAATTATGCCAACTTCTTTGTCAAGATTGCATTTTTATATTTCTGAAAATATCTGAATGTTGAAAATGGTACACAAGGGATAATTACGTATTTCAACTTGTTTTAGCAATAAACATTTTTGACCATCCCTTCAATAGGAACTAATAAAAAGGTGACTTTTATTAAATCAGTGGAGGTAAACACTTGCACTGCATAATTTGCTGACAGCCTAATTATATGTTATATATATGCAAATATATGTAAGAGAGACAACCAATTTCTTTCTTTCTTTCTTTCTTTCTTTCTTTCTTTCTCTCTCTCTCTCTCCTCCCTTGCCTCCCTCTCCTTCCTTCCTTCCTTCCTTCCTCCCTCCCTCCCTCCCTTCCTGTTTTCTTTTTGCACCTTCAGGAATGTGCTTATTATTTATGTCTAATTTTTATTTTACAAGGGACATGGTGGCTCAGTGGCTAAGACGCTGAGCATGTCGACCGAAAAGTCAGCAGTTCAGTGGTTCGAATCCCTAGCACCGTGTAATGGAGTGTTCTTCCATTACTTGTCCCAGCTTCTGCCAACCTAGCAGTTCGAAAGCACATAAAAATGCAAGTAGAAAAATAGGGATCACCTTTGGTCCTTATTTGGACAGTGTTCTATGCATCTTTGGCATTTAGTCATGCCAGCCACATGACCACAGAGACGTTTTCGGACAGCGCTGGCTCTTCGGCTTTGAAACGAAGAATGAGCACTGCCCCCTAGAGTTAGAAATGACTAGCACATATGTGCGAAGGGAAGCTTTTTCTTTACCTTAATTTTTATTTAGAATATTATACAGACAACTACTGTTTCTCTTGAAAACTTACAGCAAAAAATAAACCAATATTAAAATCAGAGATAGCAAAAAAAAATTAAATTAAATTACAATTCACAATTAGTGCTGTTTTTAGAGCTTTTGAAACAGTAAGCAAAGAATAAAGTTTCTCAGTTCAATAGGAACACATTCCAGAGAACAGAGATAGCTACAGAAGAGGTTTTACCCCAGAGATGAGCAATCCTTAATTTATCTCAGTTAGTGGAGAGGGTGGAATTATAGATGTATAAGTATTTGGGTCTAAATAAAGAAAATGTGGCTACACTTGCTGGACATATCAGTGACACCTGTAAAGAAGTTGTGCCTGGTTTTGGAAGACATGATTTTAAGCAGACCATGTGTCACTCTCTTGTCACTGCCTCCTTAGTATCTCCTGAACATGCCCACACCAGACTGAGGCACCTTTCCTGTCTTGATTCAAGTACTACTATATCTCTAGGAAGAACCATGCAGGAAAACAGCCTGTCCCAACTGTGATCATGTAGGGCTTTGCAGTTCCTGGCCAACCCTTTGTGTTGAGTCTCTATGCAAGGCAAGGTATACATTTGCATCTTGGAATTGCTAAAAGTTCATTTAAAATTATTTTTTGTAAATAAAGCCATGAAATTAGTGAGCTAGACAATAAAAATGCATCCCAATTTTCTTTTTAAATAATTGTACTAATATTTGGAAAAACAAGTAGGGGTGAGAAAACTGAATAGCAATTGCTGCAGCCTTTAGAAATAGAGTACGGCACTGGCTGGCTGCTAATGAAATTACATTTGTCCTTTTTTCCATGAAATGGAGAAATCATTCTGCTCTGCAAAGTGCTATAATTATAAAGCCATTTGCCACCTCTAATGGGAGGACTTGTATTTCATAAAATATTAACAAAATATAATATCAGTGCCATAGGTTAGGAATAGTCTTATTTCCTCCGTAAAAAGTCAATTTGTAACCACTGCAGAATGTCTTTCTTGGGAAGGCTACATTTGGTCAACTAATCTTCTTTATACCCGGTTTGAAATATTATCATTAATCGTGTTAGATTTCTTACCTTTAAATGTATGGTTTCAAAATAATTTGACTGTGACCATATTAAACTTAAATGTTGCTGCCTTATTTATGGGAGCATTGAAAATTCTTTAGATAATATTTATTCAAGGCGTAATATTTTATGACATTCGGATGGGTCTTTGAAAACTGTTTTCAAATAATCTATAAGTGGTGAAATACATTGATGATATCATATCAATGGACCAAGACACTAGATGCAGATGCTGATGTTTCCACAGCCGTCTATATACTTAGTTTTCTACATAGTTATTATTGTCTGCGGAACTTTCATTTATCTTACAACTGGATTTTGTCCCAGGATACTTTCTGGAGATTGGCTTTAATGAACTTAAGAACTTCAGAACGATCTGAAGTTCTTTTATTGACTGAAATTCCTGAACAACTTCTCTCACCACACTCCTCAAAAGCCCCCTTTCCTTTAAAATGCCCAGCCCTAAAGATCAAATCTGATCTTGGGCCTGTTTCCATCACCAAGTCATGTCTCTCCATGAGTGGAGAAAAAGAGAGAAAAAAGGGCCAGATTCCCAGAAGAGGGGAAACCCATTTTTGGGTCTTATTTTGCCAGATGGGGAGGTCTATACCACAGATTCCCCACCCCTGCTGTATACAATACAGAAGGTCTTCTCCCCAACAACTTGGAATCTATCAGTGATCAGAGATGGTAGCTCAAAAGAAGTCCAGTAAGCCTTCTGATTTTGCTGCCCGTTTAGAATAATGCAACTGTAAAGGTGCATTGAAATGCCAGCCAATGCCAATAGAAATGGCAGTATTTTCTCTGGGGACTTGAGTATTGTGTGCTTTCATCAATATTTAAGATTAATTTATAAACTGAACATGTATAAGCCTTTTTCAAGGAAAGAACACATAGAGACAAAGATAAATGTGAACAATAATATGTGGCATGGGCATTTATCTAGGTCTTCCTACATATTATTCTGCCACATGGTGGGGAAGAGTACTTTGTACATCTGAATCAGACCTATCATCTAAAATTAATCTCCAACTGAGTAAATACAAAAGCAATATTGATTCTCACTTTATACCCCATGCAATGTACTCATCTAGAATGTGACCATAGAGTTTGCTGAGTGACAATTTCAAGTCAGTCTTTCTTAACCCAAGCTATCTCATAGGATTGCTACAGTGATAATTAAATTAGAGGATTGTCCCATTTGTACCCCTTTAAGTTCTCAAAGAAAACTTAGAATCCTAAAAACCTCCAATGTACATGGTGATGGGTCCTAAAAATCCAGGCTTCAACTAACTGTGAGGATGCTAGTAAAGATGCAACCTCTCTTAGTGTTCATGAGGCTAGTTTTTCTTACAGGGGAATTATTACATTTCAGTGCCCCTCCAGGCTTTCTTGAGTGAGAGATGGAACGCAGAAGTATAATATACCTATCAGCTTATTCCAGTGCAACTAATTAATTATCAGCCTGTTTTGATAATTAACAGATAATAAAATTTTAACTGCTGGCTTGTTAATAGATTCCAACAAGCAATCTCTTCAGGATTTAAGAATGATCAACTGGGCTTTATTAAAATTAGACTTGATGAGAAATGTTCAAGTAATAGTAGATTACCTGAAAAAACATAGGCCAAGCTCCAATTCTGTCACTAGATGCAGAAAAAACATTTGAGAAAATCCAAAGACAATATATGCATGAGTGAGCCAAATATAAATTTCCTAAAAAATCATAAAATGTGGATCCAGATTTCCTGTGGGATTCTCCCAAAACCAAAGAGAAGATTAATGGCATATTTTTCATCTACTTTTTCCTTTTGCCAGAAAAAAGACTGTTGACCTTTCCCCTTATGTTTGAGCCCTTACCCCATGGTCTTCACAAGATTATAATATCCATGAATTTTGCTTAATTCATTAGACTACAATTTTATATCATATGCTGATAATCTTTTATTGCTTATCTATGAACTTCATACTCTGATTCTGGTTTTCATGTATCTGAATAATGCTTTTGGCCATATTGCAGGATGTACTGGATTTATTCCATTTGATATGCTTAATCCAGGCAATATTTGTAAAATAATGATGCTAATTATGAATGTTTCTTTGGACGTTGATAAATGGGAATTATTGAAGTTTACTGTTAGAATAAAATAAATACCCCTAAATAAATGTAAGTCAGTTTTGCTTGGAATTCTTATATAATATCTGGAAAACATTTTTTAAAAAGTCAGTACCATAGATTTCTAGGGGTTCTTCAGTTTCAAATATATATTTGAAAAAGGTGTAATTAACAAATAAAGATGGAAAGTTTGGCTTCCTGAATTATCAATTATACTATTAAGCGTACTCTTTGACTAATATTAAATTCTGGACATCTTCACTTGTATAAATTATCCTTCTTGTATATAACTCCTTTTAGCTAACTGAACTGTTTTGTGTTCCAAGTATATTGTATTTGTTTTGTCTTATTTAATGTTATATTGATTAGAAACTGTAAGAGAGCATTTCTGGAAAATGAATTTGAACTCTTTTTCTCATGCTAAATTGGTACTGTGCGATAATTCAGACCTCAATCCTGATTTATGAAAGATAAGGATGGATGCTGGGATTTGTTTTTTATAATCTTTTCTGTTCAAAGATAAAGGCCAGTCAGTTGCTAGTCACTGGCAGTAGTTATAATTACATTTATTGTTATTTCAATATTTATTTATTTTTGTTCTCAGCCACTGGTTCCTTTTGAGATGGTGTGTTGCATGTTTTCATAATTATTAATATTATGGGTTTTTATATTTAAGGTTTGTTTGACACCCAGAACGACTGTGGTGAGTGGGGATGACATGTAGACCTAAATAAACAAACAAACAAATAAATAAAGACTTGCAACATTTTCAGCAGAGACAACTACATTTTTAGAAGGAATCACTAATGTTATCAATAAATCAATTTTATATATAACACTGAAAGTGTTAAGGAATAAGGAACTGCATACTCCTGTGTTGTTTAACAAATGGGAAAACATTTCAGCCTCAATACCAAAAGCTGATTAGATCTTAGATTACAGTTTAAACAACAAACAACAAGAACAACAACATTTTAGGTTTATTGCATTTGTACAGAAAAGGAATAAGAAAATCATGTTGTTGATGATGATGTAACCAACATAACATTTTACTGAAACATTTGCTTGTGCAATGTTCTAAAATTATTATGATCTGGAAGAAGTAGTTACATGTAAGCAAATGCAAAACTTAATATTTTGGGTTTTCACATTCTTTTGAACTCTTTACCCATGACATGGAGATTGATACTTGCACAATAGAAACCGATACTCTGGACCCTATTATTTCTAAGAGATTTATTCTTCAACACTGAAAACATAAATTTATGGTTCAATTAAATAATGAATTAGAGACTTAATGCTATATGTGGCTGCTTATAGATATAGATCATGTATTGGTAATTACATTGGTATAACTATAAGGGATCCCCTGAGACTATCAGCTCTTGCTATTGCATTCATTCATTTACTCATTTGGCCACCTATCTCAAATATACAGTATGACTGGGTTATACAATTCAAAATATTTAAAAGAATATAGAACAATATAAAACCACATAGAAACCTGTTGTGGCCCAGCAGGAGCCGTTGGAGCTGCCACCAGACTCCAACAGTGAGAGGCCCTATGAGTCGGCCCTGGAGGATGTGGAGGACCCTGGACAGGGTTCCGACTCTGAGCAGGGCGCAGAGAGACTGGTTGGCCACCAGGTGGCGCCTGAGCCTTGGATCAGTGGGGAGGAGACAAGAGAGAGTGATCCAGAAATCAACAGGGGGTTGTTCCGGGATGCACACCATCGAAGGGCTACTCAGCGTCAAGAACAACTACGTAATTACAGGAGGTAATTATGCTCAGTTGATGGTCATTAAGCTCCTCTCCAGACTATAAAAGAGACTGCTTGTGCCACACCCTTCTTGCAGAAGTCAACGCTTGGACTAAAGAGAAACGAACTTGGCAGGCTGGATTGCTGTCAGAGTTTGTTTGCATTGCTGCCAAGGTTTGTCAGACTTGCTGCCAAGGTCCTTATCTGTTTGTTTATTTGGCTTTCAGCCACCAAGAGTCTGGTCTTATTATTAAAGGACATTCCATTTTACGCTTGTCTTGGCTTTCGTTACTGAATGGAGGAGGGGGTCAGAACAGAAACCATAGCGGGTGAAAAGCAGGTGGAAGTTGTCACTAAGAGGGCCTTTGCAAAGCTCCAACTTGTCTGTCAGGTTTGTGTAATCCATAACTGGGAGACCATGTTCATATTCACTTATGCTTTGATTACTTTCCAGGTGGACCTCTGCAGCACAACATGGTCCTATAGCGCTTGTGAAGTCCCAATTGGCTGTTTGCTAGGGTATAAATATGTGGCTTGTCCAGATACATAGGTTCTCTTCTTTATTTGAATCATTTATTTAAATTTATTGGCCACCCACTTTACCACAGGGTAGATCTGTCTGGCTTGCAATATTAAAAAGATAAAACTATATAATACCAATATACCATTTTATTATTTCCTATTATTAGTAATAGTAATTATTATTTTCTATTCTTATGTATGGGCCATCCAGAATCATTGTGGAGTTGGGTGGCCTTTAATCCGGAAGAGGAGAAATCAAAGTGTCTTCATGCCCAATGAAGCAATGGGGTATGGTCAAATTCTGAAATACACCGAGCTTCTCTAGCTTGTGTAGAGGAATAAATCCAAGGATGACGTGGCTTGACTTTACAGTATCTCCAGCCATAGAGTATCTCTGCCCAGAATTAAATCTACTGCAATTTCTGCCTGAAGACTTGAGATTTTTTTAAAGTAATACAGAGCCAGTATGGTGTAGTGTTGGACTAGGAAGAGGGAGGCTCAGTTTGTTCTCTGCCATCAGCAACAAATTCATTGGGTGATTTTGGATTAGCCATTCTATCCCAGCTCAAATATAAGGAGTATTATGTGTCTTTCTTTAAGCTTCTTGGAAGCAGACAGAGATGATAGAGATAGCTGAGAGGGAGAGAGGTGAAAGAGGCATGAGGAGGGAGGAAGAGAGGGAGAGAGAGATAGAGAGGGAGGGAGGGAGGGAGAGAGAGAGAGAGAGAGAGAGATGCTTTGCTCCAATTTCCTGGACTTCCCAGCTTTTGGGAATTCCCAGATTTAATCAGTGACTGGTGGGGAACAATGTTAGCTGTATCTTTTTCCCAGTTTAGGTTAATAGTTTCTAGAATTCTGTCCCAGTTTTAAAATGATCAAAGTTTCCGTATGTCCAAAGGAAGCAAGGGCTGATCATACCTTTACTCTGTATAATACCAAGTGATGAGCTACCAATCTTAACATCAAGTTTATGGTCTTTGTAACACCTTTCAACAGTTATATTTATATCACCAAACAGTACAAAATGCAAGCATATTTGGGATTACAAACAACACCTCCCGTCACATATTAATTGTATATGTGAAAGGGTAACTGCGCCTGTGGCATTCTGATTCAGTCTAATCATTATATTTTTGTGAAGCAAATTTCTTGAAAAAACAAATTTAAACAAACCTCTGTCAGCGTGTGAAACTTTTACTGCTCGCACAGCCTGGTTTTATTATCATATGCCTCTGTTTTATTTATTCAGAAAATTTATATGGATGCCAATTCATTCTTAGTGACTCTGGGCAGCTTACAAAAAATAAAAACTTAATGTGCAACAATAAAAAGTTCTGTTTTTGGAAGGCAGGTTTCCAGTTTGAAACAACCAACAAGATGCATATGGATTTACTTTCCTACATTCATTGTATTGTCTATAGCAGCTGGCTGGGGAATTCTGGGAGTTGAAGTCCAGACATCTTCAAGTGGCCAAGGTTGAGAAACACTGGTCTATAGGATTAGGGTATTTCTCTCTTTCTCTTGACTATAAATTTGGTCATGGTGGACAGAAAGGTTTGGGGAGAAGTGAGTATGTACTGGAGCAAAATGAGACCGCAAAATCATTCCTTAGAGACACTGTATTAAACTCAGCAGCTTCTAGCAACAGTAGTGAAACAGGCAATGACCCAGTAACCCAGTTGAAAATTAATAAGTGTTTCCCCAGTAGGCTCAGCCTTAGGTAATTGACAGATCATGCCCAGGTCAATACTTTGGACAAGATAGTTGGAGAGACGAACAGCTTGATATGCTCTTCAACCTGTTTTTCACCTCTAATTGGCTTATTATCATGGCCTGCCCTGCTTTGCCTGTAACTAAATTAAGTTGTAGTTAAGCCTTAATCCAAGCATAAAAGGTTCACTTCATGAGACTGCCCTCGTATTTTCTATAATACTAAATATTATAAATATTCTGATTCAAAGTGTTCAGATTTGGGAGGGGGGAAATTAGAGGGCTGGATAAATAAGGTCCATGGGAAATATTATGATATCAGCAGGATGGTGAGGGGATTTTTCAACACTTCCTGACTTTTGAAGATTTAGCATGCTTATGAAACAAACAAAATGTTAAAAAGTTATGATATTTATATAGTTGCTAACCAAGCACATCTAAATTATATTAAAGTAACCAAAATATCTTTACAATCCCCAAGGCATGTCACAATTTTTAAGTGCCCCTAATGTTTGGAAATTAAAACTTTGACATGCTCTTGATTATTTCACTTCTTTTTTAAAGCAATAATAAAACATACCAGTGTGTTTTGGCAGATTTTTGATAGCACAGTTGGGAGGGCAGGCAGGGAGGGGGTGGATGCTGCTGCTAGGATCTGTTTAAAGTTCCTTGGGAACTAAAAGTGACCTGTGGTTGACTACTCTTTGTACAGAAAGAAGTTTCTGGTCTTCGTATCAAACACCACTCGTGACTGAAGGACAATTACCAATTGCTTTCTCAATAGAAATTTGGGAAACCTACAAATTATCTGCTGGAAATCAGCAACAAAAAGACCAGTTACTAGACCATATTAGGCTTCTTTCAATCCTGGGAGTTCAGAAACAATAATAGTGGGTTGCTTTTAACATATTTTGAAGGTAAAGAGAACAAAGGTAATGAATCGAAAAAGGGACACATGTTTTCTTTTGATTGTAAAATGATGATATTATAATGAAACCAATCTGAAAGGAATGATAATGCCAGAGGTAAAAATATTTCACAGTTGTCAAACTGCTCAGAAACTGTTAACATGGCTCATTCATTTTCAGCAGCAATTGCAAGCTGAAAACATATTTTTGCTGGTCTGAAACTGATTGATGTACATTACTCATATCAGGCTAATGGCACTTTATTTTCCAACAGAAGCAAGTAATGAGTGACCTTGGGTGTTCTGCTGAAAGGTTTTGTTGTTCTGCTTAGCTTATGAGCACCCCCAAGGAAATGAGGGTCCAGCATTGGGTGTATTTCAACAGACCTCATTTCTTTCATGACTCTGTGTAAGAGAATTTGATACAGGGATAGAAGCTAACTTCTGTGAGTAAATGAAATATTGATCTGTGCTACTCTGGCCTTGCCTTCACCTTGTCCCAGGGCTGTGAGTTACTGACTTTTCCGTTTTGGCTGTAATAGGAATTATTACAACAGGCCTGTGTGAGTAATTACTTGGCATGGCAAAAAGGAGGGACCATCATATATTTCTGTAGAGAGGCTTGTTTCCATCAACCCAGCAGTCTGGATTTTTTGGCCCTGTCTTTCTGACTCTTGATTCAATTCTTTTAACCATCATTAATCAACCTCCTTGTCAGTAGAAGTTTATCAAAAGTATTAAGTGAACAAGGCTGCTTGGCCTGCTTAAGAGAGGAGGGAGGGGGAAAGAGAGGCAAATGGGAGGAGAGACCCAGCAAACAGAGAGCAGTAAATTTCAGAATACGGAAGGCTGGTCCTATGATATAAAAAAGTGTCTCTTCGGCTAGAATGAGCAGTTTGTTTTAGTGATAGATATTGTCGTTTGAGCCGTGATAGAATCTTCCTCAGGTTTCTCTGTTGTGGACCATCCTTTATGAGAAACCATGTGTTTCTAAATGGTGAAGGTCAGGGCTGATGGCAAAAGTAAAAGCAGTGGTAATTCATTAAAAATAGTTAATAGGGCCTGCTGCTGACAGGGATAAATAGTGACTTGCCGCTTATTCAGCCCTCAAGCTGCTGGCTGAAATGATGTTTCTTCTGTGGCTTATTCGGCCCTCCACTTGCCAGACAGCTGTGAACATACACTCAGACATCAGGAAGATTGCTCCCATCCCCTTAATAATAGATGGAGGATGGGCTTCCCAAGTGAATGACACTGCTACTAGGTGTGCATTTTGTGCCAGCAGCTCAAACAGATTGGCTTTAAGCTCGCCTAGCTGAGATCTGTTTATGAACAAGCAGGTTATTTTGATGTGTCTGGCTGTGATCATCAGGGCGACACAGAGCACTCTGCTTAGTAAACATACCGCAAAGGGTGGAGAGAACTCTCCTATAGTCTTAGTTAGCTTCTCTACCATTAAGATAAAATCTGGGAAATGCTTCCTAATACAAGGACATAACCATCCCTATTAAGAGGAGCATTAGAATATTAACGAAACATTTGCATTAGCCATAAATGAAGCAATTAGGAGGGCAAAGTGAAGCCTCTTATAGCACTGTTCATAGGGTAAGAGAGGGTCGAAGAGGTACATTGGGTTTCTATTTTGGGGGATATTATTGACAAGAGGAATGGCTGTGTTTATTGTTTAATGTTATATGGCCCCGGTTCTGTACAGTATATGTGTGACTGTACGAAAATGAAAATGGAAAATAAAACACATTTACATAGGGTAAGAGAGATGAAACTTAAGGAAATTGTGGGCCACGGCTTCTTTCATTGAACAAATCAGCCACTGGAAAAAGGAGTATCTGACACCCCGTTTCTCCAAATGTCTTTCCATTGGGGAGATGCTTTTGTCATAACTACTCATAAGTAGCCTCACATTAGCCCCATTTCTCCTTAGAGTTTACACGTTGATAATCATGCTGGCTAAGTAGATCAGAAGCTATACAAACAGATTTTTCATCATGCATAGATTTATTACAACTAAACCTTTGGTAATCTATGAAATAGTTTTGCTGAATCAGGGTAATATTGTCTATGTACATTAAAAATCCTTCATATACTTGTCCCACAGACATAATCATGGCTTGTCTAGATCTGCTTCATGCGTGATAAACAAAAAGCCAGGATTCAGTAACAACTTTAATCCAGTAACAAAGCAGAGCCCTAGAATGCAGCTAGTACGTGAAGTAATTTAAAGTGAGCACTGGGAGCCTACCAGTGCTTTTTATGTAATCATAGTCCATGCCTTAGCCCTTAACCACCTTCTAGTGCTCCCAACTCCCTCCCTCTCTCAGCTATGTGGAGTGCTTTTGGCTGTACTTTCAAACGGCCCGCCCAGTGCCACCCAGCACCGCCCAGTGCACTTAGGGATGTCATCAGTGTGCAGTGTGCAGACAGCCTGTAGCTGCTAGCCTTGCTCCACAGTCAGTCTTCTTTGCCAGTATGTAATTCAACACCAGAATTACTAATCAGAGTCTCACCCCCCACCCCCCAAGAATATTGAGCTTCGGCCTTGGGCTCAACACATAACCTTATTTTAAACTCAATATGAATGAAACAGTCTATTTTCTACAATGGAATTTTTATTTTATTTTAATGAGCCTGTAATCTTTTGCATTGGGGTGGAGTCGGGGTGACTGAATGGAGCTGAGCATTTACTGGCCAGATGGCCTTCCTGATGCTTACAGCAGATATTTTCTGCTGTAGGCACTTGCAGAAGATATTTTCTTATTGTACCCAGAGAGAGAAATATCCACTGCTAGCTAGGATCGAACTCATAGTCTCCTGATTGTGAGGCAAGAGCTCCACCTCTAGGCCACCACTCATTCCATTTCATAGAATGGAGAATGAAGTAGACTTATATACTACTGTGGCGGTTAGAACTTATGTTCTAAGTTTCAATGCTGTAGCTCTAAATGCACTAAGTATGCAACAAAATACGTTCTAATGTACTACCTATTTTCATTTGTACTTGTGTTTCAAAGTTCATAAAAATTGCTATCTGTTTTGTTAGGTAAGGAGAGAAACATGACTATAATTTTTGGGGTGATTGGAGTTTGGAATTTAATTTTGTCTGATGCAAGGATTTGTTCAATGATCCATTTGTTTTCCGGGCAGTTCACAATATACTCAGGAATCTTCTCCAAAACTAAAGTTCAAAAGCATCAGTACTATTTCTTCCAAGTCCAACTTTTGTTTCCAAACAGTCTCACAGCAAAAATCATTGCTTGCACTATACTGATCTTCATAGATATAGACACATCAAAATACAGGCAGCTCTTTTTTAGCAATTGGGACCGGCAACTTGGTCGTTAAGCAAAACAGTTGCTAAATAAAACCACAACTGTGTTTATGATCTTACTTTTCTTTGCTTTACAGACATGCAAAGATTATAAATGTGAGGATTGGTCTTCTTCCTTTTTGGCCACTGGATTGTTCTTTATATGTGCTGGTGTAGCTTAGTCAGGATTTTTACTATTATTACTTCTTCTAGTGCCACATTCAGTGGGTATTCCATTAGTTCCTGTAGCCTTTTGACTTGATAATGACCAGACTGCTAATCTGACTTCATCTTCCAGTTCTACAGATACTTGTAAGTAGGGAATATATTTTAAGATATCTTGGAAGTTGACATCTCTATTGTACAGTATTTCTGTATACATTTTCCACCTTTGTTTTATCTCCTTTGAATTGGTTACTATTATAGTAACCTTACTATTATAGGAATCCTCTACCTTACTAATTCAAGGTAACCCACATGGTTATTGTTTATTATGTCTCAAGTTACAGAAGACAAGCCAATGTTAATATTTTCTAAAAAGTAGGAAAACAGTAGAATAGAATGTGAGAAATGGAAGAATAAACCCTGAGGACAGGCCATCTATAGGGAAGGAACCAGAGCCATGTCAATGAATTTCAGTATTCAGATTCTTGAAATGCTTGATTTCT
Organism: Thamnophis elegans; assembly: GCF_009769535.1. Classification (NCBI taxonomy): domain Eukaryota; kingdom Metazoa; phylum Chordata; class Lepidosauria; order Squamata; family Natricidae; genus Thamnophis; species Thamnophis elegans. Next base: position 92,745,227 of record NC_045541.1, read on the forward strand.
GCCTTTCATAGTACACTTAACTATATGAAAGCTCTAGCATTACATTAGAACTGAAACTGCATATTGTAGCAAAAATGACAAGAAATACTCTGTCATCCGTATTATAATTCAGGAAGAACAACAGTCATTAATGCATTAAAAATCAATTCCATTAAGACCAATGTGTCTAAATGGATAGAACGGAGTTTAAAATGTATCTATTCATGACTTTCCTGTTTCTATGTTTTGATGAAGACATCAAAATTTTTATTATCACAGAGCTTCACTTTTGAACAATACGTATGAACAATACTTTTGATTTGTTTTATTTGATGAGCATATTGTACTGCATTTTTGCTGTTGTTATTATTGTTGTTATTTTAAGTCATATCATTTTTGTTAAAACTAGGCATAACTAGTTCTAACTATAACTTTGTTGCCTAGTCGAGGATGAGAGGGAAATTTTGATGTAGTGGTTAAAGATACCAAGCTAGAAATGGGAGAATTCCACTTTAGGCAAGAAGAAAAGTATAGAGACTATTCCAGGCAGTCAGCAGTAATCAATACTGATTCATGTCCCCCCAAAAGAGAGTATGGGATTAGAAATATATATCATAATATCCAGGATAAGCTATTCTGAATCTCTCCTATGGGCATATTTGAGGTATTATGTACATGATAACAATTGTCCTGGTGGCATCTGGCTCAGGGGTGAGTTCTGACAGGCACTACTGCCAGTTTGCTTGTGGGTGTGCTGTGTGCGTGCTGCCCGCGCATGCACAGTGCAATAAGAATTGTTCTGTGCAGAAGCAAAAAAGAAGATGGTGGCACCTATGGCGCCACTCGGAGAACCAGTTCAGGAGCATGGCAGGCCTGGGTCACTGCCGGTTCCAACGACCCAGAGTACCAAACTACTACTGGTTCAGCCGAATCGGTCCAAACCGGTAGGAACCCACCAATGGTCTGCCTGCTCTGTGTTTTTCAAGGCTGATAGCGTTCATATTCATTATAGGTTAACATGGGACAAAAGAGAGAGTTACTGTTCCAATCCCTACTTTACATGTAACTCAAAGTTGATTTTAGATTTTACTTGGACTATTTTAGACAGTGTCATCAATCATATCAAGATAGGAGCCAATGGCAAACAATTCATGTTAGATTGCAATAAAGTTTATGTACTTCCAGATAATTTAATCTAGCAAAATATTCAGTAGGTCTTCAGGAGTTTCTAATTCCTATTGTGGAAAGAAGATCTAAGCAGAGATCTTAGGTAGAGGACATTATGGAAGACAACATGACGTGTGCTTAGATCTTCCTTTTCAATATATGAGCCTCTTCTTCTCTTCTCCATGATTAGCATTATAAAAGTAGAGTGGATACGTATAAATGACTGTGCGGGGGGGGGGAGTGAGTCCATGGGTGAGTAGGTGACATAGAGAAAGGCATAAGGAGAATATATGTACATTGAGTTATATGCAAGGCTAATTACTGAAAGAAGATGAGCTAACTGGGATAATTTCTGAGAGTTTCGAATCGGCACTGCAACTTTGCATAATGGTTGGAGTTTGCATTGTGATAGCAGAATTGATTACTTCTTCTTTCTTGTCTCTCTCCTTTATAGGACACCACTGGGTCTAGGTCTAGGAGCCAAATCAGAAACCACAGCAAAGTCTATAGAGCTTGTGTTTGATCATTTCTCACACTGGCAAGAACTCTTTGCTTCATTCTGTCTCTGGCTCTTTTCCTAGCTACTGTAGAGTTGTTCTTAAGGTTGCTACAGCTGAAAATGATCATGTTTTCATTTCAAGCTGCTCTTGAAGAACTGGAGAATAGAAATGATGACAGCATTGGTGTGCTCTAAGTTAAGCAAAGATCATATTATTGAATATCCTTGCTCCAACATGTCTTAGCAATCTTTTACTTGAATGGTGAATTGGGAGCAGAAGGCTATTTTTAGAAAGTTATAGCTTCATCCAAATGAGCATTGAATGGCAAAGTTTGTTCCAGCATACATAACAGGAATTCCTTATTAAGATATACCAATGATTAAAGGCAAACTTTAAGAAAATAATTGACTTATAAATGCATATATCTGTTGGGTATTCCTAATGCTGAAAAATTAAACAAACAATGATGCCAGTAAACTCTACATAACATCTTGTATCTAAAGGAACATTTTTAACAAGTTTCCCTTTAATTTATATTTTACATTTGTATATACATTGGATATTTCCCCAGAGTTTCAAATTAGGCAAAATAGTTTCAGCCATGAACATACTATCATGAATAAATACTTTGAAGAACTAAGATTTAAGAGCTCATATAAAAAAAGACAGAAAAAAACGTATTTTAAATCTTAAAATAAATACTTATTCAAAGTTTCCAAAGGGGTAATTATGTAAGTCTATTTCAGCATAAGAAAAAGAGAGTCAGAAGGTACCTTAAAGACTAAATAATGTATTATTTACTCAGCTATAGTACTAAGATTATAAACTGTGATGGTTTAGATCTGTTGCAAGAAGCTGGAAATGGAGAAACAAATCTTTAGGCATTCCAGAGCTGACAGAATAAGTAAAATAAATAAAGCTTTTCACTGAACAGTCGTATTATGGCTATAATCCAGGGGTGGCCTGGATCCTCAATCCCATAGCCCTTCAGATGTTGAATTAGAATTCCCAGTAGCCTAACAAGGATAATCAGAGGTCAGTGATTCTGGGATAAGCAACATCTGGAGAGTCACAGCTTCCTCATATTTGCTATAATTCTATGCACATATATTGGATAAATGTCTGAGCAAATATGCGGGGGATTGAATGTACAAAATTCATTTTGTAGAGATATAAAAAGTTAAACAGCAGAAATGCATGATTAATTAATAGGCCTATTTATTTCTGGGATTTTTTTTTTGTTCTACAAAAGCAGTAGTAGTAGCAGCAGCAGCCCAGACAGTTCCTTAAAGCTTCTCTTGCTCTTCTATGCCCTTTATTTGATCATCTGCCAAGGCCTTTAAACTGTGCCAAAATCAAACAGTAAAGTATCTCTATAAGCTGGCCCTTGGGAGCTGTGGGATTCAGCTTCTGAACTGCAATGCAGGATGTAAAAGGTATAGTTATAGTGGACTTCCTGGATACTACATGGAAGGTGTTTTGTTTTTATTCTTATCCCAGGGGCATCTGAATTTGGGGATGGCTTAGACAAAAAAAATCAGAATACATTATTTTATATTAATCAAAGACTTGCTCACAATTATCATAACGATCTCCACAGTTATATGGAAACCAAAACATTCTGCAGCCTAACCAAGACTTCCCACAAACATTTTTAGTGAGAAACTTTCTGTGTCAGATTAAAAATAACTAAAATTAAAATCACATCCCTTATGTTCAACGGGCATAAAATGTATTCACCACATTTTCTCATGTTTCACTTCACTTTGTTCTCTGGTATTCTCCCATTACTAATATATATATATATATATATATATATATATATATATATATATATATATATATATATATATATATATATATATATATATATATACACATACACATACATACATACATACATACATACATACATATATATATATATATATATATATATATATATGTATATATATATATGTATATATATATATGTATATGTATATATATATATATATATATATATATATATATATATATATATATATATATATATACACACACACACATACATACATACATATACATGCAGAGAGAGATGGGGGGGAGTGGAATAAAATTATGAAGTTGAAAGGAAATCACCTGGGTCTGCTACATGCAGGAATCTAAATTCAGGCATCTCCGACAACATGGGTGTCTAGCCTGAGCTAGACACTGGCCTGTCACATCTCTGGGGAACTGGTTTCATTGTCAAGCTGTGTGACAACTGTCAGAAAGCCTTGTCCTCTCTGGGGCTCACCAGATGTGTTAAATCAACATTTAGAACCCTCAGCCAACACAGCCATGGTCTAGAATATCCAGAGACTCCTAGTTCACAGGGAATTCAGTACAGCTTGAATTTTAAAGAGTTTCTCAGAAATGCTCGGAGGATACAATCCCAAAGACCTCAGTGGGTTTTGTTTTTGAATAGGTAAGCACAGGATTGCATTTATCAATTTCATGTAGTCTTTACCAGTCTTCATGTGGTCTTGTGGAGAGGGAAAATCTCTCTCTCTCTCTCTCTCTCTCTCTCTCTCTCTCTCTCTCTCTGTGTGTGTGTGTGTGTGTGTATGTATGTATGTATGTATGTATGCATGTTCGCCCTTAGCTTCCCCTTCCTGGTCCGTTGGCCTCTTCAGCGGGATGTATCTTGCCAGTCACATTAAGTTCCTCATACTTTATCTTCCATAGTTTGGAATGATTTTTGAACTGGGAAAACATTTTGCTGTTGTTGGGAAATAGCTGAGGCTGCATCCTGTGTTTGCAGGTGGAGAGACAAGGCAATTTATAGAAAATGAATTTACTTACAGAATAACAGAGTTGGAAGGGACCTTGGAGGGCTTCTAGTCCAACCCCCTGCACATGCAGAAGCCCCTATACCAAGGGTGTCAAACTTGTGGCCCATGGGCTGGATGCGTCACATGCTGGCCACTCCCACCCCCATTTTAGCAAAGGAGAAAATAGTCATGATACGTCATGTGACGTCAACGAGATGCCATGAGTTTGAAATCCCTGCCCTATACCATTTCTGGCAGTTGGTTTTCCTGTCTCTTCTTAAAAGCCTCCAGTAACTCCCTCCAATCAACCAGTAGAACGGCTTGCCCTCAGAAGTGCTCCTGGAGCACCCACAACTTCTGAAGTCAAGCTGTTCTACTGGTTGATTGGAGGAAGTTTAAAAGAGGCAAAGAATATTAGCTTGGATTCTCCAGTCACATAATGCAGCCGTGCCCATCCCTTTACTTTTTTGAAATCTTATTTATTTATTTATTTATGAAATGTATATGCATGTATTTAAATCTTAGGTTTTAAAGTATCATGCAAAACAGTTGGAATGTAAATGAGAGTAAATGGACATGTGGGTTTGAAATCAGGTCAGTGTTGCAAACTCCTACCACATAAGACTTTTTGTTCGAAACTTTTATGCAGTTCTAACAGCAACACAGGAATTGTTTGTGAGTAAACATCCTGATCAAACAGAGAGATCTGTCAGAAGGGGAAAAAATAACCTGATGCCCTGGCCAGCAACCCGCAGCTGCTCCTCCTAAGTTGATGTGTGGAAGGAAGATACAGCTGCACTTACACATCACAAATTCCAGTCACAAGGGAAAATTGCAGTACCCTGTGTGAAAATTGCCGCAGCAGAGATGCAGTAGTTTCCCCTCTTCGGGTTAATAGGGAAAGAAGTCTATGCAGATGTTAAGAAGAGGGGCATAGAATCAATGCCATCACTTATGATTTTTCCACGTTTAAGCTGAATCACATCCTCCTCTCTTTAAAGTAACCAGAAGATGTTGCAAAGATGGGAGGCCAGACTGTGCACTGAACTTTGTTAGACTTGGATGAAATAGCTGAAAGTGGGGGGGGGAGAAGCATAACAGTTCCCCTTATTCACATAGAGACATGAAGGAAAGATTCAGAGAGGCAAATCTTGAATTAGAAAATCATATTAAAGAAAAAACATGGCTTTTGTAGCATTCTAAAATATTGGCTAAGTGTTGTGGTCTGCCGGCGGCCTGCGGAACTGGCAGCAGAGTCCAGCAGCAAGGAGGTTGGGAAGGAACATGGGCCAGTCCTGGAGTCTGGGGAAGGCTTGGATGAGGGCATCAGAGGCAGAGAGTGCGCCAGGGCCATCTGGGAGATATATGCTGCGGACATCAGTGAGGCAGAGGAATAGGCTCCCTCTGTTCCCAGTGCACAGATGTGCAGAGCTGCCATAAGGCAAGAACAGTTAAGACAGAACGGATGACTCAGGAGTAATGCTTGGGGGTGATTATAGGATATAAAGGAGGAGCAAAGGCACGTGAGCCTTTGCAGGAAGCAACTTGGTTCATGCTGGTCAGTTTACCTCCATTTTGACTCTTTGCTACATGGGGCCTTGCCAAGCTAATTGCCAATTAAGTCTTGGTAGTGTTTCAAGAAAGATAAAGATGGATGCTTATCAGCCTTATCTCGAAAGACTTTGGCAGCTTACTGTAGGACTCTTTACAACTATTTGGGACTCATTATGGTCTGTGAATGAACATATTTCACAACCTTTGAAATAAATAGAGGGTTTTGGGGGCTAAGAGTGTGCTTTTTACTGAATCAGGAAGCCTAAGTCAGAACACTAAGGAAGTCAATAAAGAAGTTAAGGTTGAAGGGGAGGGGACTCGTAAAATCTTTGTATTTCAACCAGAGGTCCTCCTTGGGAACATATTTATTGTATAGAACTACAGCTCTGGCGGATGCGTCATATAGCACAACACACTGTTTTATCAAAAAGAAAGTCACTAGAATGGACGAACCAAGAAAAAGTGAGGAAAAGATCTGCTACAAGAAGTGTCCATATTTGGATAGAGCTTGGAATGCAATTATTTTTTACATCCCCCCCCCCCCAGATGTTACTAGTACATCACTGGTTAACTTAGTATCTTTTTCAGGGCACACATCAAGAAGGAAGGAAAAGCAGAATTTTAATGAGGACCAACACTGGGAAATGAATTTTACTGGCACAATATTCCTGGAACGCCAGGAGAGGTTGCCAGGAGAGGTTGGAAGCCTGGGAAACTACAAAGATACAAGGAAAAAATGTTAGTGAATTGTCCAAAGTTTCTGGGAGTAGGATGGTATATACAAATAATGAATAAATATTTAAATAAATGATAATTTTAAAAAAACAGATAAATCCAGGAAAAGCAGCCTTAGCCAGCTGTGGTGGTGCAGTGGTTAGAATGCAGTATTGTAGGCTAACTATGCTCACGTTCTGGAGTTCAATCCTGACCAGCTCAAGGTTGACTTCCATCCTTCCGAAGTCAGTAAAATGAGGACCCAGATTGTTGGGTGCAATATGCTGACTCTGTAAACCGCTTAGAGAGGGCTGTAAAGCACTATGAAGTGGTTTATAAATCTTACTCCTATTGCTATTAGGAATGTGCAATAGAATGCTGCTTTGAGGGCACTTCCACTGGGCTGCTAGAAAAATAAATTAATAAAATTGAGATGGCAGCCACAGCTGTACAACTTAAAACAGTCACATATATGTGATACACATAAAAAGGATTGGGGCTTCAGTTGAAGGTCCATTGCTGCTATCTTGATTTCTGACCCTCTAGCAGTGAAATGACTATGTATACAAAGACCCCATCTGAGAAAGCCCTCAACGTTTCAGTGCGGACTCTCAGAGAGGAGAGTCAAGTATTCATGCCAAAATATGTGCAAGATGACCCTTTAAATGCTTTGTATGGTGCCGTAACTTCCTAACAGGAGAAAAATAGTTGCCTTGATCTTGGATGTGACACCATTTCTCCCCCTTCTTTTCTTCTGACAGTAATGAATCTTGAAATATGTGTGTGAATTAGTTTTCTCCTGTCCCCTCCAGCTGATGATAGAATAGAGGAGAACAAAGCAAAAACTTAGTTTCAAGAATATCCTACTTGGACATAAATGGCAGAGCCTGCTCCAGGAGTTACAACAGAGTTTTCCGTGTGTGTTTGTGTGTGTCTGTGTGTCTGTGTGTCTGTGTGTAGTGTTAATCCTAAATCAATCTATTGATCATTTGCATTTGTATTGTTTTGTGTCATAAGTCAGAAAACACAATTTTGCAATTTACAAACTCGAATCTACAGAACAGTACTTACCTAAGATCATAAATACAGTGCAAAAATCTTTATAAATGGTTCAGATTAAAATACAATGCTCTCTCTAGTCCATATTCTCAGTCTCAGGACACCCATTGCTATTCTTCCTTTTCTATGAAGTGCTGAGCTTTGCACTGTGAACAATTTTTATTCAAGGAGTACTCAAGAACAAAATAATAGAAGAGCAAGTTTCTAGTCGAGTTTTTGCTCCCTATATAGATGTTGTGATGTTTTGGTGTACAGCATCAAATCTTGCCTGCAACAGATCAATACTGAACTTGTTTGCATTTAGTATGTTATCTTTATAACTGGGTTAGATACTTGGATATATACAGAGGTTAGAATAGTCTGGAAATGCTTGGAAAGAAACTACAACCTATTTGTATTTCACTAGAAAAAGCTGAGGAAAATTCTATTTTTCAGTTTTTTGGTTAATATAATATAAAGGGTGTCTTTTAGAATTATAGTTTAAATTACAAAATGATATTATTTATTTATTTATTCATTTACTTACTTACTTACTTACTTACTTACTTGTATGCTGCTCATTATATGCTGTTGGAATGACTCCGGGAGGCTATATATTTTAGTTCCCACAATACTCCCAAGATCACATAAATATTTAAGGTTCAAATAATAATTTAATAATTAATGCATAAATAGAAAGTTGTATTTTGTAGGGAACCCAAATCAGAATTGCTGGAAGTCGTTAGATATTTCAGAGAGGAGATAGTAAAGTTCTAAACCCACAATAAAGTAAAAAAAAAGAATATATTATCTCTCTGTCTGTATTCAAATATGGGAACAGATTTATAGATTAAGATTACAAATTCCAGCAGTGGAACCCCGTGGATTTTAATGTGCTTCCACCATAACAAATGTGTTCATCTCACAGCCTCTTGTCTAAAATTAAATGGAATGTTGGATGTTGCTTAATGAACAAACGAATTCTAATTGCTCAAACTGAAAAATGAACTCTAGCATTAATATATCAGGTTAGGGGAAAATCCTCTAATATGTTTAGTAATTAAGATAGTTTCTAGTGCATTCAAATAACAGTACTTCCACTTAAACCTGGGACCATTTGAGATGCTGGTTTTACGGTACGTACATAATTTAAAATTGCTTATGGATCATTCTAATTGATAGCTAAAGGCTTTGGTTTATTATCTGAATACGAAAACAGAAAATATGTTATTCCATTATTTAACAAGAATTGGCAATCTAACATCAACAGTGATATGAAAATTACATAGTATTCCAGGTTGTTTTATGTCTGCATATTTACATCTTTCTTTGGGTAGGATTTCAACACAGAATTTCATCTACATAGCTAAAAAAGATCATTTCCTCCTGAAGAGATGAAATGTTTTATATGTAGAACATGTAATGGAATGTGGGAATGGCCTTGGGGAATGAGAGTAAGAGAAGCTGCAAGGGAAACCATTAGCCAAGACAGGTAGGAGTCCCAGTGGATTAACAGTCAGAGAAAGATAAAGCAACTTAGGAAGGACCCATCCTAATGGATCCAGCAGTTAAAAGTGGCGGCAAGAAGTTTTTATCTTCATATTTACAAAATTATGTTAATGGAGCTTTACAATAAAGTAGAATTATCCCATCTAGATAAGTTTATCTAGGAGAGCTGACATCAATCTCTTCAGCCTGAAATATCTTTTGTAACTAAATTCAAAGGATTGCGCAGCTGGATTAATTACATCATATGACATCCATTTCAAAGTGGCAGCTTTCCGAATGTGTCCAGAGTTTGGGAATACTTTGGTTATAAAAGATCATAAATATTACTTTCTCCATTATTAATTGATAGTACCAATGATAAGCATGAAACCAACAGCAAGAAGGCAACATCGGTAGAAAGCCAGAAAGATGGCCTTGAAACTGTTGTAGAATTCAGAAATTGGTGCAGAAATAAAAGGGACAGAAGTGTTGCTTAAGTCCTGAAAGGGTGGTAGTATTAAGAAGAGGCTCAGGCTGACTTCTCCTTGACTCATTCAGATATAAGATAGGTAGGAAAAGCACAACCAGACCACAATAAAATATAGTTCTGTCTTCATATGGAGACATTTTCCTGATCTGGTATACCAGATTGTAGGGCTGACAAAATTGAATTATTCTGTTCTCCTGAAAGACAAATAATGGTTTTGGAATATACAGTATATTTGATGAATAGGAATTAACCTAACTAATCTCCATGTGATTGACTGAAGAATCCTATTTGAAATAATAGGAATTAAAATAGGAAGAATGTCTTGCTAACTGAAAACATACACTACAAATTTCCACAGTTTGTTTTTGTAATATTCATGATTTCAGAGTCGATTGGAGGAGAAAAGAGATGCTTTACTAGTTATTCACAAGCTTTTCTGAAACAAACAAACAGTTTATCTAGGTCAGCACTTTGTCTTCCTCATTTAACATTGAATTTCTTCTTGGAATCTCAGAAACAAATGACTCTTATACTGCTTCTCCACTATTGCCCCTTAGCAGCAGAGATGACCTATCTTGCTCCTTCTAAATCTGGAAATGTCATGTATAATAGCTGTCAATGTACTTTTGCTTTCCATAAAATTTAACCAATCTCTTTTAAAAGTCATTTAGGCTATTGCTGTCTCCTAGCCAGCCATAATGAATGGCATGGATTAATCGTGGTTTCAGTATAGTCATATGGCTTTAATCAAGCAAGGCCTTTTTGCATAATGAGCTGATATGGACCTTATGATGAACTAGAGCCTGAATTGGAGAAGCAAGATTTGACAGGTACTGACCTGGCAGTCCAGGAACCAGCAGGCTGTCAGATATCTGCAGACAAGGCTTAGAATGAGCAGAAACCCTGGAGAATGAGCCTACAGATCTGGAGTCATCAGTTACCTATTACAGGAGTACAGAAACAGGCTGTTTCTGTACTCCTGTACAGAGACTGAGCAGAGACTGAGCAGGAGAAGATACTTAATCCTAATAGACAGACACAAAAAAAAAATCAAATGAGTTGACCTGGGATGTTCGGTGGAGCTTGTCAAAAAAAAAAAAAAAAACCCAGAGGCAAGACTTAGGAAAATGGGCATGTCTCAATCAAAACAATAAAAGAGGGCTTGGGTGTCAAGACTGCTGTTGGTAAAATTTCCAATGTAGGTCTTGACTTCTTGATAATGTGGAGGTTCTGGATGATTTCTGGACTGCTACAGGGCTATACCCAGAGGTGGTATTCTGCCGGTTCGGACCGGTTCGCCTGAACCGGTAGTGGAAACCACGCACCCACTCACTCACCCACTCATCTGCCTCAGCTCTATGCCATCCCATTTAAGCACATTTTGAAGCCAAAGCGCATGCGCAGATGTGCTCATTCACATTTGCGAACCTGTAGGAAAGGTCAGTGAAAGGCTATACCTATCTCTGATGCTTGTAGCTTGGAACTGTCTTTATAGAACTCTGGCTTCTTGCAGTAAGCCTGTTTGTTTTTTCCTCAGCTTTCATTCCTGCACTGTAGTGAGATTTATAGCTACCATAAACATGTCTTATCTAAATCTGACCTTCTGGACCTGCAGTTGCTGGTACAGGATATGTGTGTAGGGACCATCCTGGCTAGTTGTTTCTGCAATTAGTTATGCCCCTTGAAATTGCTTCTGGAAGAACAAAATGGAGCATGACACTATAACCTGAGAGAGAAGGGGAAGCTGGCTTCATTGTTCCACTCTGGATCATCCTAAGCAGACCTCCCCTCAAAAACACTGTGCTTCAACCCTGCAAATAATTGCAAATTATAAATTATAAGAATCACGTAGTTGTGCATGATTCTTAGTTGTCCATACCACTGCATGAGATGGAAATAAAAAGGCTTGCTTCTGGAGATTAGTAACTAACATACATTCTGCACAAGCACAGTTCCACAACACAATCTTTTCAGCAGTTCCAAGAAAGGTCCACACTCATGTGCACGACTCAGGTGATCCTGAGGACACAGGCAAACCTCCAAGTGGCCTCAATGACTCTCTTAAAGAATGCAAATGACCAGCTGCCCTGCAAGGAATATAAGTCCTTCCATTCCCTGCCATCCAGTCAGAACTGAAGAAGCTTCTGGGATGAGAAGTGAAACGCCTTCAAAGAAAAACAAGGAAGTCCAGTTGCCTCTTGAAAAAAGTACCTTTGAGACATCTATGACCTGGATGACTGAAAATCTCCATAGATAATAAACATTCTTCTGTTAAAACAGTGCATTTATTTATGCATATGCTTAAAACCAGTTTTTATTTAAAGCCATGTTTTGAATACATAGAAGGAAGTTTTAGGCCAAGTGAATGAATTACTGAAAAATATTTTCTTTCTGTTTGAGCACCTTTCCTCATCACTGAATTAAAATGCCTAATACTTGGGTCAGCAACAAACTGTAGTGGTATGAAATGTGCTTTCCCCATTGCCAATCCTTTTAGTATTTCATTTGTCCATTTGACTGATTCATGTGTAGATGTATCACATGTGATTCTTCTGGCTTTATTATCTTTGCCTCACCTTTCAACATGATAACGTTCGCCATTTTAACAGCCACCAATCACAATGTTTTATGGTTGGTCTGATTGCAAAACTATATCATTTCTAGGGGTTTTTTTTGCACCTCTTTTTTTGCAACTCTTTTTACAGCATTTTCTTGTAATCTTAGCTGAAGAGGTTTTTTGTTTTCTCCATATGACCAGAATCAAAAGGAACCAATTAATCAATTGCACCCTTCTTTAGAATTTCTCTTCTCTTTGTTTTCTTTTTCTTATTTGGGCAACAACAATTGTATTACAGATTCCATTGTGTTCTGTTCAGGAGGCAGTAGTGGAAGATGGTAGTGATCCAATAATTTCACTCTTGCACTAGTAAATCATTTGCACTTCTTCATCCTTAACAAATAAGCCAAATACTTTAAGTACTGCTCTGACCCCACTCACTACTGTTCACTGATCCAGCTCTTAAGATAATGAGTGACAAAGTGTAGCAGGATTTACAGATTTTAAGGATGTGTTTGAATAGAGTTGTATAGAGGGGAAATATACTACTTTAACAGGGATGCAGGCAAAGGTGATCAAAACTGACATGTGCTGGACATGAGAACATCAATGACATGGAAACGAGAGGAAAAAAATATGATATTGAGATCAGGTGCAATGGGTAAGGCTTTGGAATTAAGTTTAATTTCTTTAAAATTAGTAAATGATTTCAGTGAGTTCACTGGCACTTATGTCTGTGTCTATATGCATAGGATTGCAATATTAATATATCAAAAATCTAGCTGAGATATTCTTTTATTTACAAAGGTCTGTTTAATGTGCCATAAACAGGGAAAAAAAGAAAGAAATACAAGACATCTCTCCTTATTCAGTTCTTCTGACTTGAAAAGAGAGAAGACAATATAGAAGATTTCATTATGGAAGATGAAAATGAATTAAGGCTACACTAGAGAGTAAGTCGAGGATGTGTAATTTAATATAAGCTTCAAAAATTCCTTATGCTTCTTGGACCAAAGTCCTGCATTTAGATAGGAGAACTGAATGGTGCTGAGGCAAGAGTTTCTATTTGTAGCCAAGAAACAATAGTTAAATGTGTGTTTTGGATTAACTAAATTGTGGGGCATCTGTGGTTTTATTGGTTTTTTAAAATGAAAATGTTGATAAAAATATGAACCATTATAGTGCTATGGTGAAGAAGTTGGATTATGTTGTCAATCCCTGGCTCAAATTTGTCTTTAGAGGTAGAAACTTCCTAGGAAATTTATTCTGAGCCTCTTTCTTTTCTTTTTTCTTTTCTTTTCTTCCTTCCTTCCTTTCTCTCTCATGCTCTTCTTTCTTTCTTTCTTTCCTTACTTCTTTCCTTCCCTCCCTCCCTCTCTCTTTCCAAAACTGCTTTTCAAGACTGTTACTTGCAGGAGAAAAGATAGAAAAGGAAGTGCTATGATCCTCTGCCTTGAAATCCTAGGGAGAAGTGGAAAATAATTCTACTAAATAAATAATGTGATTATGATCTTTTCCACAAACATTTGAGGTCTGAAGCTTTATGGCATATCACAACTGAAAGATAATTTAGGAAGCTGTTCAGCAGAAGATATGCAAAATGTTTTCTTACGTATTTTCAGAAGAATTACATTGGATTTTAGGAGGAAATAAAACCAAATTTTCCAGGTTCTAAAACAGAGTAGAGAACTGGATATGGGCCCTCACTTTAATATGTGTTAGTTTAGCACTGTAGCAAAGAGCAGCATTTTAAAAAGTTCAAATAAAAGTACAAAACGGGATTTTGTAAGTAAGAAACAGAAAAATTGGTTGGAAAGAAGATGTGCTGAAGTTGCTTTGAAGCCGGAGGAGTTTGCTAATGTGAAATTGAGCTCATTCTCAAAAATGCAAATCTTACCATCTATAAAGAGAATATTTCAGAGAGAAGGAAGTTGAAAGAAACAGTTTCTGTCTGTGACCCTCTCTCACAAGCTCTGTGGGCATTGTTACCTTACTCTCAATCGGGCTCTGCTTAGAGAAAGCACTATCTGCAGAAAGGTAACATTACTAAGGAATAGCAGGATGTCAGCAAGCGAACGTCAGAAAACCTGACACTGTGCTGAAAAATGCCTGCGGTAGCCCTGACAGATCATAAGCAGCATTTTTTGAGGGAAGAGATAAAAAGAACATATAGTGTGGCTTCTGCATATCAATGTAAGCAAGCTGAGTTAGTGTCCGGAGCAATGCAGTGAATGCTAGGAATGTATGATGATGCTATAACCCGACTGGATCTGGTGGCAAAGAGCGTGCATTCCCCAAGACAAAGTATTGGAGGTTTTATAATAGAATTAACATGAGAAGGCAAAGCTGTAACTACTTGAAGGATAATATATTCTATCTCTCTTCCAGATTTTAAAAGTCCTTTAAAACAGTGCCCCCCCAACCTTTCCAGCTCTGTGGACCAGCAGAAGCAGGGGTGGTAGCAATGAAGGGTGAGAGGAGATGTCATCACGCATATGCCTGTCACTTGTACAAATGGAGCTTTGCATGCTCATGGGCTGCTTGTGTGACCTGTTCCCAACAGGACATGAACCAGTAATAGGGGTTGCGGACCCCTGCTTTAAAAGAAATATAAAAGGTGCAGCAAGTTGGCCTCCAGGATTGGGTGGCCTATAAATTCAATAAATAGAAATAGAATTCAATAAATAGAAGTTAAGGACCGGGAGAAGCTGCTGCTCATTAGTCCCCATCTCCTCCCGATCAGTGGTAGGATTAAAAAAATTTTACTACCGGTTCTGTGGACATGGCTTGGTAGGTGTGGCATGGCTTGATGGGCATGGCAGGGGAAGGATACTACAAAATCCCCATTTCCTCCTGATCAGCTGGGACTTGGGAGGCAGAGAATAGATGGAGGTGGGGCCAGTCAGAGGTGGTATTTACTGGTTCTCCGAACTACTCAAAATTCCCACTACCATTTCTCCAGAACTGGTCAGAACCTGCTGAATACCACCTCTGCTCCCGATACGAAAACATGTAGAGCAGAGAGGAGACAGGCACAACACCAGTCAGTTAGACAACCTCATCTCTCCCAAAGAGCTGCACTGGCATCACCTATCTAATTCTGCCCTGAGGACTTGAGCATTGGTGAAGCAATGTGCCTAATTCAGTGCCTTATGTGCTCATAACATTTATCCTGGCCTGTTCAACTCATGGACTGCTTTCCTGGACTTGGCGTGTACTCATTGGACTTGGTTATCCAGTAACTGCTGCAAAACTCCAGATAATCAGTAGAGGGCAGCAAAGTGATACTGAACATCTTTATCTACTATCATCTGGTAGTTCTACTGACTTTTTCCCAGCCCTGATTAGATGTCTTGGCTTTTGCCTTCCTTGAACTGAGACTTTAGAAATGATTTCCCCCAGGGACATAGGTATTATAATTGAAAGAAATACGAGGACAGAGATTAGTAGTAGGATGGCTCTTTGTTTTTGTTCTCTTACATAAGCCATAACCCTTTCAAATCTATTACATTCTCCAGGGCAGAAGGATATCCTGGCAGAAAATATTACATTAATTCCTGTCAGTCCATTAAGTGGCAAGTAAAAAATGTGCTAAATAATACACTTCTATTTCGATGTTGTCTAAGCCTACATCTATCCTTGCAGACATTCAGGAACGTGGTGTTTTCCTTCCACCTCAATATTTTAAAAGTTCATCTGCATTGCAGATGTACTTTTCTCCCTTTTCTTTTTGCATGCCAAAAACAAAGAAAGAATCATTTTCTGCGTGGCTGAATGAGGAGATTAAGAAAACAGAGAGAGAGGAATGGAAGGAGGAAGTTGACATGAACCTCAATCAAGAGTATCCACTGAGTACATATATGTTGTACATCCACACACTCAAGCAACAAACCATCTAAACCATTATGTACTTTTGTATTTGCTTCACATATTTATGAACAAACACAGTACTGTGTATGCATACACAAATATCACTAATATGAGCTCCGGCATTTCACCTGAGTTTTTGGGGAGGTCCTTCCATATTAATTCAGCCACACGAAATCTTCAAATAAATAAATCCTTGCAAAAGTAGTAGTAATTTCTTTCTGGCCAGTAGGCAATAGCATTATGAATGGAGGTTAGTCTTCTCTCTCAATGGTCTGGTTCCCTACTGGCCAGAACATCACTTCCATGTTGCATATGAACATGGTGTAAGTGCATGTGGCCTCAAACTCCAGCCCAACTCAACAGTGTGATCACTGACTATTTGAGAATGTAGGTGCTCATGACAGTTGCAGGACAGTAGACCCTCATGGAAGGGATGGTGGGGGGCTCAACCTATGCGGAATCGCTACCTATGTCAGCCTCTCCCAATGGTGCTGTTTGGGGATAAGAGAAAGTCAGACATGGATAACATGGAGATGTTATCCAATGGGTGTGCTTCAGATGATGTGAGCTAGAGATTCATTCTTGTATGACTTGCTTTAATGAACAAGTATAACTTAGCATTCCTAAGAGCTATAGTGGCGCAGTGGTTAGAATGCAGTACTGCAGGCTACTTTGGTTGACTGCCAATTACCTGCAGTTTGGCAGTTTGATTCTCACCAGGCTCAAGGTTGCCTTCCATCCTTCCAATGTCGGTAAAATGAGGAGTCAAATTCTTGGGGGCAATATGCCGACTCTGTAACCACTTATAGAGGGCTGTAAAGCACTGTGAAGTGGTATATACAGTAAGTCTAAGTGCTATTGTTATTCATTCTTCAATATTGAGTTGCCATGTGCAAATAGGCAGCAATTTAAATTTCCTAAAATAAATAAATATTACTGTACCTAGACAGTGGGAAAAATTCTGCGAGTGACCTGGAGAATGAAATAAAATACTAGTCTTCAGCAGTCCTTCTGAGACATATCAGGGAAGTCCAGCAACAGTATGTTCAGCTTAAGGAAAAGTTCATCCACAAGTCAGCAACTAGGTATTAGCAATTTACGACACTGAGTCAGCAGTCTTGGAACATACCTTCATGCTTAGACATGCTTGAGATCAAGAGTTGTATTGCTAGCTACCACTGCAAGGTCTATACTACACATCTTGGCATAGATTGCTCAAAACTAGCGCAAACCCACCCCTGTTGATGTAGCACAGAATGGAGTGTTCTGAGCTGCTGAATGGGCCATAGACAACATTGCTCTTCTTCCTATCATATGCCAAGCACATAGCCCCACAATTTAACATTGACACATCTGGAGAATCTGTGCCAGAAATGGAATTTTGGCAGTAGCTGCTTATCCTATGTGAAGAATGTCTGCTAGACTACCCAATTCAATCTTGCTTTCTGTAGCCTAGTTTTCCTACATGTGTGTATCCTGGGGCCACTTCTATGATTGACATTTACTTCTACAGGGCAGATTGTAAGTGTAGGCAATCATCCTCTTTATGCTTGAGTATTAGAGGTTAGCAACCATAAATGAATTTCAGCCAGTATACACTCCTCTCCTGGCATTCACTCAGGAACATTTCTAATAAAAGGATCACTTTAGAATGTCTCCCTCTGCACTATGTTAATCACAAAGAATGAAACTGCCTCTGGTATGACTCATAGTTCCAGGGTTGAGGAAATATATGGATGAATGCCTTGCCATGTCATGTTTGGCCCTCTGATGTTTAAGCACCTGCTTGAACAAGAAGTAGTTAAATTTTACCCAGAAAGGACATCCTAAGGAATGAGATTTCAGGGTAGGTAGAACTTGATCTGGTGTTGGTTAGCACATGTCTTATCCTTCACACTCCAATGAAAATGCCAGCAATCTTAAGGTATTTGTCAATAAATGCACCGATTTGCATCTCAGTTTCAGTTGGGATTATTTTGGTGCTGTCCCCCTCTGGATAGATGCAATTTGTGAGCAATGTAGTTAATGCCAACCAACTGCATTTGACAAGTTGCCTTTTGTATGTTGAATCCCCACTTCATGACTGTGAAGCCAATAGCTGATATTTAGATATCCATGCTAAATCTATGAACGATTGTGGCACAGTGGTTAGAGTTCAGTACTACAGGCTACTTCTGCTGCCTGCCAGCTGACTGCAATTTGGCAGTTCAAATCTCACCAGGCTCAGTGTTGACTCAGCCTTCCATCCATCTGAGGTGGGTAAAATGAGGACCCAGATTGTTGGGGGCAATAGGCTGACTCTGTGAAGAAGGCTTTACAGAGAGGACTGTAAAGCAGCGTGAAGCGGTATATAAGACTAAGTGCTATTGCTGTTGCTATTGCGATTCAGCCAGCATATGGCTCATGGCCAGAATCCCTTCATATGTTATGAGAGCTACATCTAGCATTTCAGGATGAGCAGCTGCTGTTAGTGCCTGGGTCTTGCATTGTGGATCACTCTGGAGGTTACAATAACAGATACCAACTCACCCCCCCTCATTTGCATTTATGCAATGGGAGAAAGAGCCAGAAACTGCACACTCCATCATGACTTGACTTGACTTGATCTCTGAAATGAAATGGGCAAAATGGGATGAAGCCTTTTCCTTGAAATAGACCCTGATGCATCCTATCTTCCTTGTTGACACAAGAGAATACCATTTCCTTGCTGAAGATGGTAATCTAAGGCCTGGCTTTTCAAACTATCCACAAAACCTCAGGGGTTGCTATGAGAGACTAAGGGCAAAAAAGGACAATTTTGTATCACTAGAGCTTTGCCTCATGATCAGCAGTTCCAAGATTTTAACTAACTGGTTACATGCCTTAAATATTTTGAAAACTTTTGGTCAAAGGAAAAATGGATAAGAAAATAGAATCTGGCATAGTATACTATGTTGAATGGTGCTGATCAAAGCATGCATCATATTGAATGTCTAACCCAGTAGTGAAATTCAATTTATTTTACTACCAGTTCTGTGGGTGTGGCTTGGTGGGCATAGTATGGCTTGGTGGGCGTGGCAGGGGAAGGATACTGCAAAATCTCCATTCCCACCCAACTCTGGGGCCAGCCAGAGGTGGCATTTGCCGGTCCTCTGAACTATTCAAAATTTCCGCTACCGGATTCTCCAGAACCTGTCAGAACCTGCTGGATTTTATCCCTGGTCTAACCCCTCTCTGCTTCTTGCTACCCATGAACTAAAATTCAATCCATTTGCAAGCTTCTTATTCTGTTTGACAGCAGGTATCTTGCTGTTATCATGAGTTACCTGGTGTTGCTGGGATTGAGAAGAACTCCTGGCTGATGCCTACATAGTTAATTTAGGATTTGCTATATTAGATTACCTAATGTCTTGACCGACTTATGCCTTGGGTGGTCACAGAGTACAACAGTCTTATTTTGGTAATAGTGGGGAATTTTATGGTATATATGAGTCAAAATGTTAAGACGTGCCATGGATTCAGATTCAGGAGGAAACCACTTATAATCTGAAAATAACAACATGAGCCGACCTTATGTCAGTCCTCTCATTAAATACAGCCGTTGCCCAGTAAAGCACGTTGCCCTCTCTTTTTAAAAGCCATTTTATTTCCAATATGTTTTCCCCTCCTTATCCTTGAGTGAATTTATCCCATTCCACTTTACTTGCTTCATCTATTTGTAAAAGCTAAAACAGGCTATGTTATTATCTCTCATACATCTCTCTCCCACTTCTTGCTTCAACTGGCTTCATCAAATTTATCTTGATGGCTACGGGGAAAATGCTTAAAATTTTCAGGAGAAAAAGCTATTGTAGACATATAGAATTGGAGGTGGAAGGGTGCTTAGGAGAAAACCTGGTGTGAAAAGAATGATAGTACATGAAACTTAACATTCTACAGACAGGTACCTCTAGATGTATAAACACATGTGTAAGATTGAAGTTTGCTGCTAATATAGCACTTAGCACTTAAGACTTATATACCGCTTCACAGTGCTTTACAGACCCTCTATAAGCGGTTTACAGAGTCAGCCTATTGGCCCCAACAATCTGGGTCCTCATTTTATCCACTTCGGAAGGATGGAAGGCTGAGTCAACCTTGAACCTGGTGAGATTTGAACTGCCAAATTGCAAGCAGCCGGCAGGCAGCAAAAGTAGCCTGCAGTACTGCACTCTAACCACTGTGCCACCATGGCTCATAAAAGAATACTTTGGCTAAATCTATTACAGATGACTAGAAGGAGCTATTTCCCCAAAATGACATCTTCTTTTGAACTTTCTGGATGCCTACCTCACCTGACTTCTATTTAAAAATTTGGCATTATGCAAAGTAAAACACCAATCTGTAAGATCATTCTAATGTCCAGAAATATATCTTGACAGAAGACCAATAGATACTCTTAGAAAATAAAAATGGTGGGTGGCTTCATCTTAGTATTTTATTTGAAATATAGGTAGTTTTCACTTAGCAACTGCCTTGCTTAGCAACTTACTTTCAAAGTGATGAAAACGTAATTTTGTGTTGTGGTCCGCTGGCGGCCTGCAGAGCTGGCAGCAGAGTCAGACAGTGAGGAGGTTGGGGAGGAACATGGGCCAGTCCTGGAGTCTGGGGAAGGCTTGGATGAGGGCTCTGCATCAGTCTGCCTCTGTTATGTGCTGCCTCCATAGCCTCCAGAGTCTGACATCAGCGAGGCAGAGGAACATGAGGAGCCTGTTCCCAGTGCATGCATGCGCAGGGCTGCCAGAAGGCAAGAACAGTAAAGACAAAAGGGGTGACTCGGGAGTAAGGCTTGGAGATGATCGGCTCGTCCCATAAGACATAAAGAAGGAGCAAAGGCACGTGAGCCTTTGCAGGAAGCAACTTTGTTCATTCTGGTCAGTTTAAACTTTGAAGCTCTGTTTTGAATCTGTACTCCATTTGGCTTTGCAAAGCTAATTGGCAATTAGGTCTTTGGCAGCGTTTCATGGGAGATAAAGGTGGGTGCTTATCAGCCTTTTCCCGAAAGACTGTAGCAGGCTTCTGTTGGACTCTTTACAACTATTTGTGACACATTACAGGCTGTGAATGAAGTTAATTCACAGCCATTGAAATAAAAAGAAGGTTTTTGGGACTAAGCAAAGTTTTTGAGACTACTGTCTCAGAAAGCTTAGCTCAGAACATTTTGCAACTAATCCAAATCAGATCTTCGCAGGTCTATAAAGAAAAGGAAATTTGAAGTAAGATAATAAAACACAGTTATGGTTTCATGTAGTAACCACTTTGTTTAATGACCAAATTCAGGCCCTAATTGTGGTCATTAAACAAGGATTAGCTTTAGTGCTATCCACCCAGGGGGGAAAAATACAAAGGTAAGCATCCTGGGAATGAAAAAGTTGCCAGGTGGAATGTGATTAGTTTACCTTTTGATAAAGAGGTATGATTTTTGTCATGCTCACCTTAGATGCTATTTGATGAAACCATTCTATACTATTTTGTGAGGAAATCTGTCATCTCCCCTCAAAATATCAAAGAAGGTACTCAGTCTAAAAAGGTTGTCCATTCCTGGTCTATCAGGTTGCACCTCTTAAGAATTGAAAAATAACTATGCTCTGACTAATAACAGATGTGCACAATTTGTATCAGTTCAAGGACACCCAGGGCGTTGCATGGGATATTAAGAGTTACAGTCTAATGGTGCCTAGTGCCAGAGTCCATTTAGGGAGAGGGTTGCAGGAGTTTCTAAGAATTAAATTGGTGCCATTTTCCCCAATATTCCACAAACCTTCTAAACAAAGACTCTTAAATGTTTGCATCAGTAATATGCTGCATAAGGCTTCTTGATCCATAATTTTGGATTATGGCCCTTGGATTAACACTAACATGTCCAAAGAAATCCAGTGAAAGAATAAACAATTCTCTTTCTTGAAGGAAATCAGAGGTAAGAGAAGTAAACTTGCAACACAGTATATACATGGTCCTGGTTACACTTGAGACAATCTATTCCAAGTATATTTGCACTTCCACTGCAAGTGGGCTAATCCTAAAATATTGTAGAGGTCTCTGCATGCTCCATTTTTGGCCAGCAGAGTGCTTCTGGAGGTGGGGGAGGCCAAGAACGGGTTGCACGGAGGCACCCTGGGGCCTCCATGCAGCCAGCAGAGTGCAGCCAGCAGGCTTGGAGGAGGAGGGCCGTCTGCTCGCCCACCCACCCACTGGCCACACTAGTCTTCAAGGTTCAAGCAACAAGAGATGTGTTACTCATGGGAAGACTGTGGGATTGCACTGCCTCTCCACCGGCCAGCTGGTCTTTGGCATGCCGCTCCAGACATCAGATTCCCACCACTCAGCACCAGTTCAGTGGTTCCTCCCCCTCCCATGGGACAAAGAGAGAGAGAGAGAGAGAGAGAGAGAGACAGACACACAGTGACACAGAGACACATAGAGATAGATAGATAGAGATAGAGAGGGAGGGAGGGAGAGACTTGTTGATTGTAAACTCCTTAGGTCTGAGAAGAATTGCTGCAAAACTGAGTTTCCTGAAGTGGACCATTAGACTCCTAAACAACTTAAAATATGATTTAGTAAAAAGAAAAGTCAACCAAAAGAGCAACATACCAACGAAAACAAATAAAACATACCCAAGAGCAAAACAAATTCAAGTTTAATTCATGCGTATTGTTTAATGGATTGCTAAATTGCCATGTCCATGACCACTTAGCCACGCCCACCCAGCTGGTCCAGCCCCCCAAGAGTCTGAGGGACTGTGAATTGGCCCCCTATTTAAAAAACCCTGGTCTAGTCCTATGCCACAGAGGGTTTCATTCAGGATTGAAGGAAATTCACCTTGTGCTGTAAAACATGTTCATCCAAATGTTCCTAACAGCTGATGATTAGAAACAAGCAATATCCAAAAGTGATTAGAAAGGAGGTATGCAAACCCAGGATGCTGACCAGGGTTTGAGCAAAAGATTGTTCCCTTGTCTTCCAGTGCTCTAAACTCATCATATATAATATATTGGGGTCTCCTGCCTAGCAGACTCCTGGTTAGGAACAACTGTCTAGAGCAGAGATCCCCAACTCCCAGGCCACAGCCCTCTACTGGGTCATGGCCAGGGATGAAATCCTCCCAGTTCAGCTGAACTGATAGGGAACTGATTGTCCCTGGTTCTGCAAACCGGTAGTTAAAAAAAAGCTTTCGAGGATCAGCTGTGAGCTGTGTGATTGTCAGAAGCTTTCTCCCCTGCTTTTTAAGACATTTTTCCTGCCAGTTTGGATGAATAGGCAGGAATAAAACCTTTAAAAAGTGAAATAAAAGCTTCCAACAATCGTGCAGTTCACATCTGATCCATGCGATCCTTGGTAGCTTCCCACACACACACTTTTTAAAGCATTTTTTCCTGCCTATTTGTCCGAACTGGCAGGAAAAAATGCTTTAAAAAGTGGGGGGGAAAATTGGCCAAGCCCACTCAATCACATGATCCCCCACCAAGCCACGCCCATAGACCATTGGGCAAAATATTTAGATTTCACCACTGGCCATGACCCATTGGGAACCAGACCGCATGAGTGGCTGGCCAGCACACACATGTGCCATCGATTCCCTCCCCACTCTGGGCCACCAAGCCCAACCAAGGTTGGGGTCTGCTGGTCTAGAGCTGTTGTGGGTGATTTTAAGTCTTCTCCAGTCTGGTCTACTTGCTGCATTTTCATTCAGCTGGTTGTTGGCTCTACTTTTAGTAAAGCAATCTTCAATTCACCATTTTTTCCATGGAAGTCCTGTTTTGTTATTATTGCCAAGTGGGAGAATAGTGGACTTGAAGCAGAAGTTGCCATGGGATTTGTGGCAAAAGAATCAGAACAAAACAATCAGAACTAGATATTTACCTTGAAACACAGCCGGAATGTTTACCAACATATCTGCAAGAGATCTCTTAAAAATGATACCTGTCTGTCAGAAAATCATTCTTTATTTTCCTTTCTTTGAAAATGTCATGAAGCTTTGACTCCAGGTAAGAGAACTGTAATGAAATGAAGCATTGTTTAGCTGTCAAAGAAATTTGATAGGTGAAAGCTATAAAGGGGGGAGGGGATTGGGTTACTGAAATATATGAGATGCGAAAAATCTGTTTTGTTTGAAAATCATAATTAAACTTATTTAATTAAATTTATTTAATTAAATTTATTAAAATCAATGTTTTGCTTATTTCCTTCATTCATGTTTAAAAATAAAAGAGATTTCTGGCTTTTAGTTATAACTAGTTTCAACATTATCATTTTAAATTTTATTCTTTTTTATGGACTAAACTATTAATAGAATGTTATGCGGCAAATAAAGAAAGAAACACTTTGACCCCCCCCCCAATATAACTAACGTTAGAATTCTTCTACCCAGTGATTTTTAGTTATATCAAAAGAAGATTTATTCATGTATGTATGTATGTATGTATGTATGTATGTATGTATATGTTTTTGTAGATTTTCATGGGTGTAGGTATGCTGGTCTTGTTGTATTCGGGTCTTTTCCCGTGTAAGATTGAGATTGTCTTGGCAATGTTTCGGCGAGGTCTCACTCCAAGACAATCTCAATCTTACATGGGAAAAGACCCGAATACAACAAGACCAGCGTGTGTGTGTGTGTGTGTGTGTGTGTGTGTGTGTGTGTGTGTATAAAAAGGATCAGAATTCTGGTAGTACCTTTTCAAACTAAGAAATTTTATTAAATGGTATAAGCTTTCATGAGTTGCAGCTGATTCCATCAGATGTATGGAGTAGCTGGAGTAATAGGGTTATTTTGGGATGAGGTTGGGTAGAAAGCGGTTACTGCCCCAATTCTGTTATTAACACAGTTTAGCAAAGTCTAGCTATTACACAACTAAATTTAACAATTTATTCCTTCCTTTTCATAACCACAAACTCAAAGATTCCAGGAATATTTATTCACATTGAATGGCCATACCTAGATGCTACAATAGTAAAAAGTTTTTTTCAATAGTGGTTTGCTATTGCCTACTTCAGGGGTGTCAAACTCACGTTGTCATGGTGGCGTATCGTTTCTCCCCCTTCACTACAATAGGTATCAGCGTGGCCAGCAGGCAACACATCCGGCCCAAGGGCTGGGAGTTTGACAGCCCTGGCCTACTTCCTAGGTCTGAGAAAGTGTGATTGATCAAAAGTCACTCAGATGGCTTTGTGATTAAGGTAGGACTAAAACTCACTGTCTAGTTTCCTAGTTTCTTGCCTGATACCTTAACTATTACACAGAATTGGCTTTCTAATGAATAGTTTAGATAGCTTTAAAACAAGTAAATGTATTAATATAATATAAGGCTGTCACTTTTAGTCATAATGCTTGTGCAACATGTAAAAAGTTTTCTTAAATTCTATGTATCGTGACAGCTAAATCTATGAAAGCAAAAGTTGTTGAAGGAGGATACAAAGAAACTTTTCAACTGTAGTGTTGGAGAAGACTCCTGAGAATACTGTGAAAAGACAAGAAAATGAATGGATCATCAAAAAAATCAACCTGGGGTTTTCATTTTAAGCTCATATGGCCAGATTCAAATGATCCAACTTAGGACACATTCTGCAAAAACTTCTCTCTTCCCTCTGGAGAAGACTTTAATGCTCGGAAAGATGGAAAGAAAGAGAAGAGGATGAACAGTAGAAAGGTGACTTCTATTGTTGAGTGTATCATTGGAAGGCCAGGTCAGCCATAGATTGTTAGGGAGAATATATATGTAGTTTCTAAGTGTCAACAATGACTTGATGGCACATAATCAAAATCATGACAGTTAACCAAATTGATTTTAATGAACGTACAGCATGTTTTAACTTTCTGATGGACAAAACCAGTAACTTATAAACATTTGGGACATAGTAAACATATTTGTGCTTTTATTGACATAAATGAACACGGCTATCCCTTTGGAAATATTTATTATAATCAGTGCCAATATCAAATGTAAAACAATGAACAATAAAACAATGGAACATTTTGGCAAAAATGAATAGAGACACTGCTTTATAAAAAAGGATAAAACAAGTATATCTCATTCTTGTTTTTAATCCCACCTGTGACGGAACAATCTGAAGCATGTTTATTCCATAAACCTTACTATGTTGGGTACATTACTGCAAATTCAGGTTTGCAGTTGATCCTGATCTTCTACTTCACTACTTATTTCAAAAAAAGAGAAAGAAGTGAGGACACAATAAAAATGCAATTCCGTTCTTTGGGTTGTATTAACAATCTGCATACATTTGATTTCAGTGGGGCTTTTTTCTCAGGAAAGCTGCAGCCTACAAACTATTGGTTGGTCTTCCTTTGAGACTTCACGAGATCCAAAACAGAAACAGCAAGGAAAGCTCAGGGCCATTCTGACTTCAGGAAGGGCACTTGCTGGGGCTAATATTTTGAGAAAGGTGCTGTCTTCTGTAATTTAGACAAATGTATATTCTGGTAAGAAAACCCTGTCAGGAACATAATTAGAATGTGAAGAAAAAAAGGGGAAAATGCATTCAGGGATAACCAGAATAAGAAGGAAGGAGAATGAGGGGGGTAAAAGGCTGCGTAGAAAGGTTATAATAAAACCTGCATTGTTTGCAAAAAGCCTGCTGTTTCCTTTATGTCTAACTGATCTGTGCCAGAAGCCCTCTTGAATTTCTACAAGAATAGAGCTTCAGATCATCTGCATTCAATGCCAGAGTCACGGCCCTGGAACCGATAATAGACTCTGACAGGATTTAATTACCTTCTCCAGGACCTTTTCTCTGTTTGATTGGAGACCACCCCTGCCTCCGATCAATTCAGACAGTAATAACACACTGAAGCACAGCAGCCAATCATGAGTCAAGTCTGAACAGTGACCTTGCTGAGTAGAAGCTGATTGGCGGTGTCAGCCTTGTCAACTATGTCAGTGAACCATCAGAAAAGAAAAGTGGGGAGGGGGAGGAGGAAAAGAAAGACGGAGAACCCAAGATAAGGGAACAGCATTCATGCTAATAGACTCTGTCAGCATGCATAGCTTGAGGTTGCATTTCAAGTGTGGCAACGCAGGAGAAAAACACAATATGGCAAAACTAATGAAAACTTGGAATGATTCGGATGCACACATATCTGCTCTGGGAACATAATTAGAGAATTAATGTATCTGGGAATCTGGGTTCAATATGAGGAAACCTATGTTCTTTTCTTATAAAATATTTTTTGCAAAACCTCCAATTTTCAGGAATATGGGAATAAAAAAATTATCAGGTGTAATAATTAATGTCCACTATGCTTCTCATTTAAAATTTGAGTGTGCCAGGATTACCTTGCACATAGGTATTTTTGATACAGAATCTGTTGTTTCTGAGAGCTTTAAAAAAGTGCTGTGTTGCTTTCTTTCAATAACAATATGTTGAGGAAATAAAGAGGAATGCTCATTGTTTTGTTTTGTTGTAATGTTGAAAGCCGGGAACTCTTACTAAAGCATCCAAGGACCAGCAAAAATATCATTGAAGATGTAATTATGTGACAGCTTTGGGAAAGATTTCTACCTCTTGTTTTATTTTATTATACATTAAACATTTTGCATGGGCCATATTTCAATGGGGTGCTCTCACTAAGTATTGTGGCTGCATACCTCCATGTGCTAATGTGTTAATCATGGCATGGCATGGCTTTGACTACATGATCTAACTATACCAACTAAAGTATCTGTTCTACTTGATCACTTAACTTCTTTCCCCTATCAAGGGGGGGAAATTGGGGTGGGGTCTTGCTATGGAAAAACAATTTCTTTGAGATGGATTTTGTATTTCCAGACGTATTCCAGTTAGTCTGTTTTTCCCCCACAAGCTTTGAACAAATTTTTGGTGCAACCTTATTGTGATTTTTGTATCTGACAGGTCCCAATTTACATGTCTCAGACTTCTCTCGCACTCTGAAATTGGTGCAGACATAAAAACCTCTCCCTTTTTCTCTCTTACCCTTTCAACTAAATTTTTATCCATAGTCTCACAAAATGTTCTTGAGAATTCTGAAGCTTGTATATTATTATATAAAATGTTAGTTGGCCAAACCAAAATAGGTTAGGGCAACTAATAGATTTTGGATCATTTAGGTACTCTTCTCCCTATCAGCCAAGATTTTTTTTTCCTGTTCTTAACTCTGGTAGTATTATGAAAAAAAATATGCAAATGCGTTTTCATGTTTAATATGTGTTTGGTGCTGGAAGTAGACCCTGTCAACCTTGTCCTAATAGATTGAATATCTTATTAAGAAAGTAGGGATACTACTGACTTTAAGAGAAATGTCCAGATAAACATTCAACATGGTCTTCATAGCTCCACTTAATAGCTAGATTTGCACATGAATCCTGAATTAGGGTTTATATGGACTGGATCTATTCAGCACATCAAGCCAAAGCCAAACCAATTTAGTGTAATGTGTGAATCCAACCATTATGACAAATGATGATATGTGTGTGAAAAGTATAACTGTGTCATTTAAACAATCAATGTGGTTTTAGACAAAAGAAACAACAGCCATAGCAAACCTTATTTCCTGCAATATGCATAGCAAAATGAAGGAAAACAGATTTACATTACATTGCCAAGACTGAGTAAAAATGAACTTCATAAATGTAAGGACTGATTTACAGTCTTTTATAATGTATTCCATATTGCCAAAGAAACAATGTAATTTTGAAGTGCATCACTACTGTCCTGTTAAACAGAAAGGCTAGATTATTAATATTTTTTTCTTTTTGTTCTTTGGTACACAACTTTATACTAAATCTTAATATGGCTTGCTTGGTTTGGCTTGGTTGACTAAATATACATGAAGCCAGCTATTGTGAATTGTTAACTACAGTTTATGGTTTAGTTTGAGCCATTTCCTAAAAAAAGTGGGGGAAAGGAAATAAAAGTTGCTTCCAAAGAATGCATTTGCATAATCTGTTCCTTTTTTTTATGAGGCAGGGTTTTTATCAACAAGAACACATGTCGGCATGCATTTCACATCTTACAAATGGCTCAATTATTTATTCTGTTGGAAGGCCAAGCTGTGTACAGAAGCACTGAATTCTGAATATTGCATTATCATCAGCTTGTGATCTCAACATGAGATGAACTATGTGCAAAACTGGATAATAAATTCACAGTGATGCACTTATAGAATGCATGCCTCTCCCCCCTTCCCCTTTCTGAATCATCTTTTTTTGTGTGGCCAGTACTGTGTATTAAGTGAAAAGTGCAAGTATAATGCTATTTTGAAACTGTAGTTGTGCTCCTTAGTTATATGTATTACACTTTCACTGTGGAATGAGAAGCTGGATAGAGAAGACGTGTATGAACCCTCAATTGAAATATAGTCATATTCTTTCTCTTCCCCTCTACTTGTTCTTTTCACACATTTGGAAGATTGGAGAGTGATACAATACTAGACAGCAGCTGCATCTTTTTATTTTTGTAGATGTGTTTTACTAACAGTACAACCAGGAATAGGGAGTCTGGGATGACAACATGAAGACAGTAAAATTTACTGTGGCACATTGATAAATTACTTGTATTGTTGAGTAATATACTAAGGTTGCTAGAATTAACTTTCAGTTGTCTAAGATATTGCTTGGCTATTTAATTCATTTACTTAAAACATCTTGAGTTTTAGAGATATGCCTCACAAAACGATGTGCCATCAAGAGGGAAGGCTAAGAATAATTACCATGAGAAGCTGTTCATCGATGCTAATTACAGAAGACAGAAGGCACAAGGCAATTGGAAGAGAATTTCATAGTTTAGAAAATACCACTGAGAAAAATCTATAATTTTTTGTTTTACTGGCTTGGCATATTAATTGTTTTCTATTTGTGAAAAATGGTCTATATCAGTGGTCCCCAACCTTTCTAGTCCTGCAGACCGGTGGTGGTGGTGGCGGCGGCGGGGGAGGGGGGGAAAGGGGATGGTTTTGCATGCACATGTGTCAGTTGCACAAATGCAGCTTCCTGTACTCACCTGATGCTGGTGCAGCTGGGTTCCCAATGGGCTGCGCCCTTGAACTGGGTCACAGACCAGGAAACATCAATACCAAAGCCTGAAAACATCAAGGAGTATTTAAATACAGATAATAATTGATGAAAGATGAAATGAATTCCAAAATGCTGGAGTCAGAAGAAACTTCAGTTGGAAAGCTTAAGGAGTAACAGATCAGGAATATAAACTGCAGCGCTGTAATATGGATCTCTAAATAGTCTCCTTTAGATGATGACAGCAGGTTTGGTGAGTAGAGAAATATTGCTGTAATTTCTTGAATACTGAATCAGCAAACTAAACCCTTATTTGATATGTATGTATTGAAGCCAGGATCTATAGCTGGTTCTCAGATGCCAGCAACTTGTCTAAAATGTACCTTACAAAGCAATACAATTATTAAAATATGACTTTGCTGGTCAAAGAGTTCATCACGGCATGCAAAAGAGCTGAAGGAGAAGGAGAAGGAGTACTTAGGAGCAGTGTTCAATATCATGCACACAACAAAGGCATTTATTTGAGAAATTCCAAAATAATTAAAAAACATTTCTAAAGGGGAAGAGGGGAAACTGATAAAACACAATGCTAAATCATTATGTATCATTGATTTGGTACCCAAGGATGGATATGGCATATTCTGATTGACATTGCTTCATATGTAGAAATATCATGACACAGGTTTGGCAACCAGACTTGGGACTGATAACTTGGTTGTTAAATGAAGCAATCAGAAAGTGAAACCACAACTGTGTTTATAATATTACTGCAGCTTTCCTTTGTTTTACAGATCTGTAAACATCATAAATGTGAGGATTGGGCACAAAGTTCCTTTTTCAGCTCAGCAGTAATTCGGAAAAAATTCTGTAAGAGGTAGTATTGCTAGTAACCAATTTCGTTGTATTTAAGTACAATGACAATAAAGATGATACTTATAGTATTTCGATCATTTTCAAAGAAGAAAAAAGAGAATCATTTTTCCCCAGATGGACCAAATACATTGTTATTCCAACTTCCAACGCATTTCTATCTACAGTTATCAACAAGAGAGATTACAGGGGTTTGAATGGCTTGACAGCACAATAGAGCATAGTGTTATTAGACATAGCTTGTTGTCCAAACAATTACTGTAATTCTCACAATTATTACTGGTGTTCATTTTTTTCTGCTCAGAGTTTTAGAAAAATAAACAACAAGCATATGTACAGATGCTATTGCAGGAATGAAAGGATATGAAAGAAATACACTATATTTGTGTCTCTTCCATTCATCCATCCATCCATCCATCCATCCCTCCTTCCATCCATCCTAATGTGGTTCACATAATCCTTATGTACACATAGATATATTCTTTGCTGTTCACTAGACACCCCACTCACTGTAACTTTGTGGCTGCTTACTAAATTATTTTCAAAGGGGAGAGAACTGGCACATTACAAAGCTTTGTTTTTATTTCTAATAATGTCACTTGGCACCACAGAGGCTGCATGAACATTGAAATAAAAAAAACAGTAAGAGGTTGCAGCCCAGGAATGAAAAAGTCAAAGCAGCTGGGATTATCTTGGAGGACTAAAGGTGGTGTTGGTGGAGGCAGTGATGGAGGCAGATGGTAAATTGATGGTTTGTGACTGATCACACCCTCCATATAATCACATTGATGTGATTCACAGTGTCTGCCTATGCTTTTCCATCACTATCAGGATGTT
Organism: Thamnophis elegans; assembly: GCF_009769535.1. Classification (NCBI taxonomy): domain Eukaryota; kingdom Metazoa; phylum Chordata; class Lepidosauria; order Squamata; family Natricidae; genus Thamnophis; species Thamnophis elegans. Next base: position 92,777,089 of record NC_045541.1, read on the forward strand.
AGGAAAATGCCCTTCACCTCCATGCCTCACTCACCTAACTGAAATTGCGTTGTAATAAAAATAATGTTACTGAACAGCAGCTGTAGAACTCAAGGACTCTTAGGGCAGAATAGAATTACTTATTGTTATGGTATGGAAGACCCTTTTTGTCCCTTATATTGCAAGCCAAAATTATATTAAGTGGAGTAAATTTTATGTCGCTTTCCAAACCGTGGCTCAAATTCAGTAAGCTTTAAACTTCAGTAGACCTAACAAGTAAACAAGATTTATGGTTTTAATGGTCATTTCAGCTGAGTTCTGGCAATAAGAGCTAATGTCTGGGCAATAAGAAAAACTGAAAACTAGCATGAAGTGGATCTGGGTGAAATAGTATATTTCAAAATGGGAATGTGCTTATCTGTTTATTTTGCACTATTGGTAAACTAAAGCTAGTGAGTATCATAAAACTGTTAGTCATACAGACCAAAAACATTAGATCTTTGGAGTCTGTGACACACCAGGAATTTTGGCACTATGTCATAAGTGCTATCACAAAATGATTGCCATGAAAAGCTATCCCCGTTTCAATGTGGTATGAGGGTGTGGTTAATCACAAACCATCCACTCACCATCTAGACCCTCTCCCTCTTTAGTTCTTTCAAAATAATCCCATTCACCCTCACTGCAAGCACCTATTTTTATTTTCAAAGAAAGGATCCAGCATATTCATGAAAATAAAAATGCTAGCATGCCAGAACTAACCCTTCCACCTACCTTTTTAAAAAAAAGAGAAATCCAGCAAGCAGACAACACAGTTAACTTGAATAAAGTGCCTGGTAAAAAAAAATAAAGAAGAAAGTATCTCAGTACGTTGATAAGTATGGGATATAATTATTCTATTTTGGCATAGGATTTTAGAGAAAACTAAATTCTGAAAGGCGCTATTTTTTAAAATACATTAGTAGATTTAAATATCTCTTTACTGAGTTAACCTTCTCTCCCTAACAAGTTATTTGGGAAAATTATTAGGGCTGCAAAGCAATTAATGGACAAATTTGTTTAATGTGAAAGCCTCAGATTTTACAGGATCCTGGACATAATAAATAAGAGTTCTAGCTGGGTCTTTTGTGTCTATATAATTGGTTCCATGCTTTACTAGGGCATCCATAGAGATTGTTATGGGCTTCAAAATGGCAGGCATAAGAGGATGACCAAAGCCTTACCAATTTTTAATCTATATATACAAAAGCCAAATACACTCACTTATCACAAAATCTCCAGAACTGCAAAGCCTACAAACTTGAAATTTGGCATGTATGTTACTCTTGGCTTCTAGATTCTCAATACGAAAAGATTCTTCGAAATGACCATTAGTATTTCTTATACTGCAATTAATACGCCCTGATGCTAGTTCTACTCCCCCTCCCCACCTGAAAAGAACTCTGTTCCAACTGAGAGTTGCCTCACATTCCATTACCTCAGTTCAAACTGGCAGACATTCCATTCCTCCACTCAGGAGTGACCTGGGGTTCCTTACAGTTCTAAATGTCAGTACCTCACCAAAATGTCTATGCCCTCCACCTATGGAACTGCTTCCGGACTCCAGGTGGTGGGAGCGATAATCCCTTATGTGTTTCAATTACTGACCACCACTGAGCCAACAGATTGAACCGGAGTGAACTGGATTTCTGCTGCATTGCCCGATCACATAGTTTTGTTGGAAAGCAAGGGGATCCAGCTAGTATATTGTATAAATGTACAACATATAGTATATGTGTAAAAAGAAGCAGGATTTTTCTTGCTTGGTCAGGTTTGCAACAGAAGCCTGTTGTGCTTGTGTAATTTCCCTGAGAAATCTGTCATACAACTCAATCAGCATTCTGACACAGTGATAGACAAGAATAAGCTCAACAACCTGCTTCAATGGGTTCTTGATGTGAGGAAAAATAGGAGGAGGAAATGTACTGAATGACACCTTGAACTTGAATAAAACATAAAGTTTAAATTGATGAAGCAAACAGAACAATTTTCCCTTGGCAAAGTTTCAGCTTTCTATTGTATGACTGACAATAGGTCCTAGTTAAAGACTTTGGGTCTTAGGCTCATAAGGATTCTGGAGATATATGTAGAAAGAAATTACAAAACCTCTGCCCTTAGGTTTAAGGAGATAAAACAGTACTAGTGAGAAATAATTCTCATAGCCTTTGTAATAATTCTTGAAATTCTTGTAAGTCTATCCCCTACAATTCACTATATCTTGTTAAGAACAGCTTGTATGATTTGTGCCTGAGAAAAAGATTACTTTCAGTTTGAATTGACTGTCCAAAAGCTAGCTAGAGACATGAAAGAGGACAAAGCAGTATCCAGTTCACCTTCATGTGACTACAACCAGAGGTGGGCTGCACTTACAACCGATTCGGTGGTTGTGAGCATGCACACACACCTCCTCAGGGTAGAATGGAGCTTCAAACATTCAGCTAAACAACTTAGGCAGCTCTGTTGATGACAGTAGGCACGGTGTGGAACTCAGCTGGACAGTGTGGGCGGGGGGAACGAGCCAAAAAGTTAGTTATAAATTGATAGAATAGCGCACAGACAGGTAGGCAGGCCCAACCATTGATCACAACTGCCGATTTGCCCAAACCGGTCTGACCAGACAGCAGCCCACCATTGACTACAACTCATAGTTAAGATTCCTAATGTAAGCATTTTTGTCCCATCCTTTGATCCTTGTTACTGGGGAAGATGGAATATCTAAAATTCATGGCTACTCTCCATAGTGTACTGATAATAAAGTAAATTTGGGTCTGATTAATTATGAGGGATTAAACTGGCTTTCATCCTGCACAGCAGAAATGATTTATTTTCTTGTAGCAACAATCCTTCATGCATATTCAAATGTTAATGTAATCACAGAGGACTAATATAAAATGGGCTGCTTATAAAATGTTAGGAGATGCATTTGTTTGTATACATTCTAGGGAATGCATTGTTTTGAACTACTGAGTGCCCTGAATTTTTATTTGAATCCCCTTTTAAGAAAAAAAAAGCTTTAAAATATTACTAAATTGAGAAAACTGCAGTGATTATTCAACTGGCAAAATAAAAATTCCAAGTTGCATAGACAGCTAATTGTGGCCTTCCCATAGAATGACAGGTCTATAATTTTTGGTTTTGTCTGCATTCAAAGGCAGTCACCTTGACTCTGAGCAGTCCATTATCTGTTGGCCACCAACCATATGATGACATTCAAAGAGTGACAGATATTTCCATTATGGATTGATAAAATGTCCCACACTTAGCTAAGGCTTTCTTTTGAAATAGAACAACCTGTAGCTAGATAATATCAGATCCATATATGGTAAAATGTTGTAGATATACTTTTGCTACTAGAAGAATAAGGTATTTAGGTTGAAGTGGTTTTCATTGTTGCTGTTGTTGTTGGAGATGTGCCTGTGTGTGAAGAGGAGGATTTCCATGCAGTTGTTGCTAAAATGGTAGATTAATTGTTGCAGTGAGCTGTTGGTTTTAATACATAGTAAATTTTACAAGAGACATTAAACAAGAACCCAAGCTCTACAATCTTCAATATTTAATGTTTGGAGAATGATTGCATCAATCCAGCATAAGGAATTTTGACTTAAAATATTAATAATAAAAACATATTTTGGCCTATTTATATTCAAATCTTTCTCAAAACACATCAGATGTTACTTATTAGGAATTAAGAGTCAAGGTGGCGCAGTGGTTAGGGTGCAGTACTGCAGGCCACTTCAGCTGACTGTGATCTGCAGTTCAGCAGTTCAAATCTCACCGGCTCAAGGTCGACTCAGCCTTCCATCCTTCCGAGGTGGGTGAAATGAGGACCCAGACTGTGGGGGCAATTTGCTGACTCAATTTGCTAAAAAATCTGTAAACCGCTTAGAGAGGGCTGAAGCCCTATGAAGTCTAATAAATAAATAAACAAACAAACAAATAAATAAATAAATTAGCTGTAAACAAAGAATTTGGTAATTCTGTCACACATATATAATATTTTCACCATTTTGTCCAGCTGGACAATATCCAATTATCCTAAATTTATCTACTTCCAATTATTACCAATTTGGTGCAAGAAGTCTATTGCCTTGGATTATCCACATTGCTCAGCATTCCAGAATGTAGTGGTTAGTATGAAGATGACAATGAATTTCTGTCTTGCAGGTATGAAAATTGTTCTTTCTATACCCCACCCTTTGTCTCCTGCAAGTAAATAAGATGTTCAATATTCTATTGTTGGGAACTATGTCAGTAATTTCCTTATTTTAATAAAAAATAGCAATAGAGAACAACTTTCACGAAGATTTCAGACTACAAGTAGTCCTCAACCACAATTGAGCCCAAAACCTAGGTTGTTAAGTGAGAAATTTCTTAAGTGAGTTTTGCCCCATTTTACAATTTTTCTTGGCATGTTTGTTAAGTGAATCACTGAAGTTGCTAAATTTGTAACACAGTTCCCCATTGAGTTTGTCTGTCAGAAGGTTGCAAAAGGCAATCACATAAATGTGAGTCAGTTGTCAAGCACCCAAATGTAAATCAAGTGACCATGGGGTCATAAGTATGAAAAACAATCATAAGTCACTTTTTTCAGTGATTTGTAACTTTGAACAATCATTAAATGAACTATTGTAAGTCAAGGACGACCAGTACAGGGGAGGTTTAATATATATATACACACACCCTGTTCCCAACCTCCGGTCCTTCCGGCGCACCCTAAAAAGTTGGCTTTTCCAGCAGGCCTGGCCTGAATAAAATTAATTATTAATTTTAATTGTTAATTTTAATCTAATTTCTAAATCTCATTGTAAATGTCTATTGGTTTTTTTTGGATATTCTATTTAATCTTTCTTTTAACTTTTGTAATATGTGTTTTTATGTTGTACGCCGCCCTGAGTCCTTTGGGAGAAAGACGGCATATAAGTCCAATAAACCTAAGACCAATAAACCGAAACCTGTGCTTTCTGGAAATTTCCTGTTTCTATGCCACATCCAATCTCCAAGCTGCTATAAGATTTAGGTTAAAATAAGCCTATCAGAAACACCATTTAATAATGTTGTAGTTTATAAACTGGATATGATTTCTTCTGCACATTTCTTGTTCTTTTTTAAAGTGAAATCTCCTTAATCACCCTGAAACTAATGAGGCAGGGGCAGATATATAAACAACTTAAAAATAAAATAGATAGTCCCACATAGTAAAATTCTGTCAATGCAAAGAAAGTTCTAAAATTATTTTCCTTTGGCACATGGTGGATCACTTCTTTAAAATACATCTTTTTTGGTCATTAGAACACAATATTAACCCTGTAAGAAAACACATTCTTTTTCTGAATTATAAATATTATCAGTTAAAGAAGAGTTATGGATTTATAAACTGATTCCAAATGATCTTTTTAGTAGGCTGATTGTTGCTTATCTGTTTATTTTTCATTCTTCTAATAATGAGCAAAGTAAGGAAGAAAAGGTTGATTTCCATATCACTGCCAAGATCTCATCTATTTTACCAATGTCTATATCTGTCTGTTTGATCTATCTCTAGGTATAAAAAAGAAAGATATCCTTTTTAGCTTCATGTCAAATATTTTAAACAAATCTTTAACACGAACCAAGATGGAGGGGGACAAATGCTACAAACTGAAACTTCTGGGAATCTCATCTCCTCCCTACAGGATTCAATAGTGCTAACATACCTCTTACTCTGCAGGGTAGCTTGTACTGAGGGAATTGTGTTCTCCATTCAATTTTCTTCAAATAATGAACAAGTGCTATCAGGTTTATTGGTACTATCTAGTGCACACTTTTGGGGTGTAAATTATTTATTCCACTAATTAAACGGCAAGCAGTCATGGACAGTGAGCCCACGGATGCAATTCCACACATATTGGATGCAGGTTAATTATTTAAGAATTGCAATATCACCAGTAATACCAAATAAATACTAATCTCATCAGCAAAAGCAGTTGGATGCTTGAGAGTTTTTGAAAGTTCAACCATTATAATGAAGTGGTTTGATAAGATAGCTTAAAAGATCTCAACACTGTCCTTGCAAGTAGGGAGGGTTTGATTTTTTTTTCTTTAAAAGAAACAACTATTTTCTAGAAACAATCTGGGTTCCTGTTTTTGAGCTTCCACTACTTTCTTGTTGTACTTCATTCACTCCATACCCTCATGCTTTTGGGTATTATTTTTTACCTTCTGAGCTTGAATTGTGTTTTGTTTATGTTTTGTTCCGTGCTTAAGGCTGGAGAGAGACATGCATTTTAAGTGAACTTCCAGTGGCCAGAAAATATCTCACAACCCTAAAAATAAACAAAATTCCTTGAAAGACAGCAAATCCGTGTTCAAAATTAATTCTGCCATGCATTACAATGTATGCTTGACTTCACTATAATTCTCTGCAGATACTAAATGGCTTTTGTTCTTTGTAAACAAAGAGTCCTTGGAGACAGGCATGACTGAAATGTAACAAGTAAATGTTAAAATGATAGCATAGATAAATCATAGGCTTTATATGACATGACCTAGTAAACTTTATAGGAGGTCCACTGGTATGAACATATAAGCTGCATTGCATTGATTAAGAAATGTATTTATTATATTCACAGCATACTGTAAACCAAAATTTGTATCACTCCAGTTTTCATAATGATTTTTATTAATTTGATTTTCTATTTTTTTCCCCCAATTTTTGGTAAACACCCCATTCTTCCATTTTGGAGAGTAAGAAACAGGATCTAATATTAACAGAAAAAGGTCTTTAAAACATTGCATAAAATTAAATGATTAATACTTTATACACTACTCTAAACTCTAAGGGATATTATGTATGGATTGGAAATACATGCATGTTAAATACCATCAGGTAATCCTTACTTACCACCACTGTTGAGCTCAAAATTTCCATTGCTAAGCAAGACAGATGCTACATGAGTTTTGCTCCATTTTGCAACCTTTCTTGCCATAGCTGTTAACTGAATCATTTCAGTTGTTAATTCAGTAGCATAGTTTTTTTTAGTGAATCTGGCTTCCCCACTGACTTTGCTTGTCAAAACATCCAAAAGGTGATCACATGTTTCAGGTACACTGCAATGGCATAAATACATGCCAGTTGCCAAGCATCCAAATTTTGATCACATGACCATGAGAATGCTTCAGCAACCTTTTTCTGTGCCATTGTAACTTTGAATGGTCACTAAAAAGCAGTTGTAAGTCAATGACTACCTTAAGTTACAACTGTTAAGTAACCAACATGGCTGTTTGAACTAAAGTGAAATAGCCTTTATCTTTAGGACAATAGCAAGAATAATTTGAACAATATTCATTATGCAGGACTTAAATATCTTCAATAACTGACAGATGAATACATCTTTTAGCTGATGTATAATCACTAAATAAAATGGTTGTAAGTTGAGGAATACCTCTAATTTAAATCACTGCATTCATGGTAAATGGATTGAAGCAATTTATAATATTACATTCCATCTATTTTAATATTTTTTTCTTTAGAATCAGATATTTCAAACTTTTCCAGGTGAGAAATGGCTACGCTGTTTAAAGTTCTTTTGCACACAAGAAGACAACTGAGGTTGCACGTGATTGAGATGTATAAAGTCATGCATGGCATGGAGAAAGTGCTTAGGGAGTAGTTTCTCTCTCTCTCTCTCTCTCTCTCTCTCTCTCTCTCTCTCTCTCTCCCTCCCTCCCTCCCTCCCTCCCTCCCTCCCTCCCTCCCTCTCTCTCTCTCTCTCTCAAGTCTTAGGACTATAGGTCAGTGATGGTGAACCTTTTTTTGCCTCGGGTGCTAAAAGCAGGCAAACGCTCGCGTGCCCAGCCCCATAATTTAATGCCCCCCACGCTATGACCCATGTGCATGCATGTATGACCATCTGCTGCCACGCGCATGGCTTTTCTGGAGCCTGGGGAGAGCAAAAACGACATCCCCTGCCACACAGAGGCTGAAAATGGCCCATTTTCCAAATTCCGGTGGGCCCGGTAAGTTCTTTTTTCACCCTCCCCATGCTCCAGAAGCTTTCTAGGAGCCTGGGGAGGGCAAAAAACAGCCCAACACAAAAATGAACTTCTGGTTTGTGCATTGGGTGGTTTTTTGCCCTCCAGAGGCTTCAGGTGGTTTCCCTGAAGCCACCAGAGGGTGAAAAACAGCTGAAAATCAAAGTCAAAAATCAACTGGCTAGTGCATGCTAGAACTGACAGGACAACGCCTCATGTGCCCTCATAAATGGCTCCGCATGCCACCTGTGGCATGTGTGCTATTGTTTCACCATCACGACTACAGATGATCCAGTGAAGTTATTTGGAAGGAGAACTGATAACAGAAAGTACTTTTTTGTTATGGTTACCAGATGCCAAGAAAGTACCTTGTCTTCTTTTTTGTCTTCATGTCTTCCATCCAACATAGCCTTAAAGTCAAATTTTTGTGACTTTTTGAGTGTCTTTCCCTCAACAGCTTTTTACCATGATGTAGGCTTCCCTAACATGTGCTAACCAGAAGTGAACAAACTTCTGTCTGTCAGTTTAATTAGTTGATTAGCACCCTCCCTTCCACTTCCACCTATCTGAAATTGACAAGGTCTTAATCAGTTACACACTGAAGGTTTTAAGCTTCTAACAGGCTCTAAGAACATTCTTGTAATTGAAAAAAAAACTCATGTCTCTAATGCTGGAAGAAGTAATTTCATATGCATGTAAGCCTAAGTACCTTTTATTTGCAGTTTTTGTACTGCAATTTTTGTCAATGATGCCAAGAAAATTTAACAGTATGTTCTTCTTCTCTCCCTCTCCCCCATTCATCCTTCTTTCCAACTTTCCTTTGCCTGTTCAGATAGGAGATAACTCTATTTTTTACACTATACATAACAAACCTGTGGCATTCACCACCAGGAAATGTAGTGATGATTGCTAATTTGGATGCTTTTAAAGGGACTGAATAAATTCATGGAAGGTAGGTCTATTAAGGGCTATTTTATTTGAAGACTAAATGTTACCTTCAGATTGGGAACAGCATGCTTCCAAATACTAACTGCCGGTTACCAGCAGGAGAGAGTTACGTCTTTAATTCCTGCTCACAAGCACCTCAGAGAAATCTGGTTAGACACTGTGAGAAACAAAATGCTGGTTAAGTGAGATCTTGCTATGATTCGAAAGCGCTATTCTTCCACTCTTGTGACTTTAACTTGTTAGCCTTTGATCACTGAAATCTTTGTCATTGCAATTTTCTTAGGGAATGTATCTTTTTATTGTGTTAATATCCTGCTACAATCAATTTGACTTCACCAAATAATTTTTAGACTTCTTTAAAGAAAACCATACAAAAATAGCAACTTTTGCATCTCATTTGGAAACCAAGGACCCAGAGTATGGAGGAAGAATGGAGAGGCCAATCAAGGACAGTAACCCCACAATCATTGAACCAATTTTTGGTGCTTTTGGCAAAAGTTGCTCTCATCAGAAGAGAGGACTTTGGACCAAGGAGCAACAGGACTTTGGACCACTGTGCTTCATTAAGACCAGGGTCAATGCAGCTGTCTATCAGGAGATTTTGGAGCACTTCATGCTTCCTTCTGCAGACAAGCTTTATTGGGATGTTGACTTCATTTTCCAGATGTCCACACTGCCAAAAGCACCAAAACCTGGTTCAGTGACCGTGGGATTACTGTCCTTGATTGGCCAGCAAACTCGCCTGACCTGAACCCCATAGAGAATCTATGGGGCATTGCCAAGAGAAAGATGAGAGACATGAGACCGAACAATGCAGAAGAGCTGAAGGCCACTATTGAAGCATCCTGGTCTTCCATAACACCTCAGCAGTGCCACAGGCTGATAGCTTCCATGCCACGTCACATTGAGGCAGTAATTGCTGCAAAAGGAGCCCAAACCAAATACGGAGTGCATATGCATGCTTATACTTTTCAGAGGTCCAATATTGTTCTATGTAGAATCCTTGTTTTATTGATTGCATGTAATATTCTAATTTTCTGAGATGGTGGATTTGGGGTTTTCATGAGATGTATGCCATAATCAGAATATTTAGATGTCTTTTCTTTTATGCTTCTTCATTTTCACTGGAAGAGACACAGTGAGCCAGTCCTTCACTGTTCTCAGGGCAGCCCCGCGGGCCAGATTTAAGCACCCTGTGGGCCAGATATGGCCCATGGGCCTTGTGTTTGACACCCCTGTTCTACAGAGATAAACACTGCATTCCCCCCCGCATTATTGTGTTCCATTAATATGAAAATGCATGCATATGTACAAGCACATGAACCAGATATGCCTGAGAAGTAGACCTAAGTGCACCTCAGCAGTAATGGGTTGCAGGCAGTATGCCCCAGTATGGGCATACCGGTGCCTGCTGGGAACACCGGATACTGCTCCGGTACGGTGCTCTGGAGGGCACATTCGCCCGCCCAACATCCTTACCTGTATTTGAGCTCTTTGGCGCTTCCGCACATGGAGCGTACAGCACCTGCGCGATGCTCTAACGAGCAGGTAGAGCATCGCAGAGGCATCACTGTGGTAAAGATGCATGTGCATGCATGCTGCGCACATGCCCCGTTGCACATACCAGTTGCACCGGGATCCGGAACCCACCATTGTACCTCAGATGCTGCAACGCTGTTCTTACACATGATAAGAGAAAGGATTAAAAAAGAAAGAAAAGAAACCCTTTTAGCCAGTCTTGACTTCTGTTGACCACATGGACAAGTTCCTGTAATTTTCTTGACAGCATTTTCAGAAGCAGTCTGACTTTGCATTTTCTTAAGGCAGAGAGACAGAGACTGGTCCAGAGGAATTTAGCTGACTTTGTGCCTAAAGATGGCTTGGAATTCAGGTTTCAACACTCCTAGTCCAGCACCTTAATCACTAAGCCAAAATGAACCTCAATAGAAAGTTGTAAATTCTATTGGTGGGGGTTGTCTTAGAGATTCTTTGGTTGGGCTGTTTGCTGTTGGGTTCTTTGGCAGTTTCTTGACTGGGATATTGTTTACTTGATTGTTGGGCTGATGTTAATATTGGAGGTGATTTATGCCGGTCTGGCTGCTGATTGCTGGTGGAGGGGTGCTTAGGTCTTTTTGTTCCTTTTTGGACTGGGTGATAGTCTATAATCTATATATGTCTATGTGTCGATTGATGGCTGATTTGTCAGGAGTGCCAGGCTTCTAGAAATTCCCTGGAATTTTTGGACGTGGCTTGGTCTAGGATGGTCACATTTTGCCAGTTGAAACTATGGTTAAATCCGTCTATATTTTGTGAAATTAAATACTCCAATCAAGAAACTACCAAAGAAGCTAACAGCAAACAGACCAACCAAACAATATCTAAGATCATCCCCACCAACACTGAGAGGCAAGCCACTAGAATATAAACTGACAGCCAACTGCACTCTTTACTAGCACTGATGTTGTTACCTAGTTTGGATAATGAAGCATCTGCAAGAAAACAAGCAAGCTCAGAGAGCACCAAGGACCTCCATGTCAACCCTAAGCTACAGATATTCTCCTTTAATATTGAAGCTGTTAAAAGATGACAATTGATAAGAGCTGCGCTGTGAAAAAACACAATGCTTTTAGCATCTCTTTTGGAAATGCTAATGTAATATAAGTGAGGCTTCCTCAAAAAAGGTTTAACCTTCCTTAGCAAGAATAATATTCAAAAGAATAACACTTCATGGGTGCAGCTTCTTGTATTATATGCGCCTTTTCTTTGGAAAAAAAAATCAGATGTACTTCACAAATTTTGCTCGTGGTTATGCCATACAACTGATACTAATTGGAGAACCTCAGCCAATTTATATTGGTTGTCTAAAATTCTGCTTTTTGTGCCTTTTTTCCTGTAAAACAAAATCCTACTGATCACAAGTGAAAATCTGATGCAAATGCTGTGAGGATTTGAATTCTTTAGCAATAGTTTGAGATTTCATTCTCCCCTTTGACATGTAGCTCATTTTCAATGTTCTCCATCATTTCTAGTATGACATTACTGAAAGCCTCCTGATTAAAGCCAGTTCTCTTATGCATACTTTACCTCTGTGACCCATGAGTAGCTTGAAATCATTTGAACGCTGTCTAAATTGGATCCCCCTGGTTGTAAGTGTGACTGCATGTCACTTCAGTGTCAGTTGGATAGAAATCTTGCTGCAGAGGATAAAAGATCATAGCTCTGTATTAATCTACTGGGCAAACTGTGTCTATCGCTTTCAATATTTTCCCCCCTTAAATTCTTTCTAATGGCCTCTGACAGATATAACATAATGTATTTTTTTTTAATATTCAATAAAATTCAGGCACCTAACTTGAATATAGTTGGAGTGTAGCACTTGTCCCATTATTGTGTTGAATAAATGCTGCATGATAGTACAATAATGAATATGGAGATTTTTTTAAAAATGAAGGATTTCCTAACTAATAAAATATGTTTGTGTGTAGATGACATGATGGTCTGTTCTATGTACAAACATACAAACACACTCACACACAATGGAGATGGGAGAATGGAGACGGGAGAATAAAGCTGTCAAAAGATTACAATCTTTTTTATTGACCGTTGAGCTCTTTGGTTTGCTAGCAGTTATAATTTGTTGTGAGTTAATCCAATTGTACAATTTCTCACTGTTTGGCTCTGTTGTTTGTTTGGGCTCATTGCATCTACAGTATTTGAAATGTTTTGGTAGTTTCAGTTTGAGCTGAACCCAGCAAGTTCAGGTACATAATCAGTTCAATTTATGGTTGTATAACCAACCAGACAAGGTCATGAGGCAATATGTGAACATTGCTTGTGTTAATTTCCTTTGATATGAAACTGAATATCTGCCCTTCATCATTTCAATTTCCCATAATATTCCCAGTATTCAGATATTTAGGAGAAATTTGACAGCATTTAGACTACGGGTATCAAACTTGCGACGTCATGTTGCCATCATGTGATGTATTGCAATGTTTTTCTTCCTTTCATGGAGCTGGGGTGTGCATGGCCTGCATGTGATGCATCTGGCCTGCAGGCCACAAGTTTGACACCCCTGATTTAGACCAATTCTGCAATATTTTATAGTGTTTATAGTATTGTTGCTGTTCATTACCACCACCAGATAATCCATTAAGGTCTCCCAATTGATGAAGTTTTTAAAGATTTTTTTTTTGCCTAAACCAGTCAATCATGAAGCTTGCTACAACAGGATGTAAGCTGGAGCCCTTACCATGTGTGAGGCATTACCATGGAAATTGTTTTCTAAAACTCAACTGTCTCTTTGCCATAGACATATGGCAAAGAATCAGGAATAATATGCACTGTGTTTAGATGGGACAAGCAGCACATGTTTCATGTAGGAAAAAATAGATGATAAAAAGGCTCACTGTCTTTTGGCAACCACTGCTAATGTGTATGTTCTTTTTAGTCCATTTTTTCATCTGCATATTATGCACAGATTTGAACCACAATTCCTTTGCTGGTATACATTTGTTATATTTTTTAAAGAAATAAATCTTTTTTTACAGCCTAATTCTTTGCTGGAAATGGAGATCAGAATATCTTTCCATCATCTTCAGTTGGCAAGTGGCTCCTTTTTTAGTTAATTTCACAAAGCAATTTTATCTGAAAAAGTATCCTGAATTGTTTCTATTGAGATTCACAGTGCTTTTTAGAAAACCTCCCACTGTGAGTTTCCCTGTTTATATAGAGAGTAGGCACCTCTTTTTTTACCAAGTGGATACTGCCATAATTTTAAAATACTTTATGCCCTGCTGAATGTGGGAGGTGCAATTTTCCCCAAAAACATTAAAAATAAGTCAATTCCTCAGGAAAACTATAGACAGAAGGATGTAAACTCAATGGCAGTCTCACATTGCTTATTTGCCAAAGATAATTAAGGACCTTTGGCAAAGAACTATGTCAGTCTCAATATTGAGTATTACAGTCTTTTTTCATCAATAAATTTAATATATAATTTATTTAACTATGGCTGGCAATAGAAAGCAGGCCTCTGTGATAATAGAATTGTGCTGTTTCTTCATGTAATCTAATATGAAGGAACAAAACTTTAATATTCCTTAAAAATGAATTGCATATATTCCAGGGTTATTGCCATTTAAAACTGCATTACTATACTTTTTATTGTGGGAAAGAACACAAGGGACTAAGGCTTGTTTCTCAAAAGATATAAATACGATGTGCTGTAATCGTATGTATACAATGTGCATATATTAATTTCAAGAAAAAAGGCTATGCCTTTTAAGCATCACATCTTCTTCAAAAATGTGTTGGTATTGAAAGATAATAATCTTGATGCCTAGAAACATTTGCATATGGGATAAGCAAAGTTTAAGAAACAACACTCTTTCTGTTTCATTGCCGTATAGTTGGGCATCTTTTTTTAAAATGCCCACCAATTAAACTTTAAATAAAAATCCTGATGACAAAAATTGCAATGGTACTTCTTTAATTTACTTAAATTATTGCAGAACAAAAGAAAAACAACAGAAATCCCATAAAGATACCTATTTAGTCATATCAGTGTTTCTCTTAACAAAGCTTCTTTAACAGTAATATTTATTGTGATAATTTCCTAAGATGCAGATAGTGAAGTCACATCCTCCCTGCCTAATGGTGTGCACTTTCTAAAGTAATCCAGGATATTTAGAGAATAGTTCCTAAGGAGAAAAATGTTATTTGTTTATAAAATCTTTCATCGATGTCTTCCCAAATTTATTACAAAAATAAAATAATTGCACTTTAAGTTTGCAGTGATATATGCATCTGTTTGGGCATACTCATCTTCTCACACTTTATTCAGTACATTAATATTTCATCTAAATCATGGGTGAACTGTTGTCCTATGATTTGTAATATTGGTTAGAAATATGTGTTCCCAAGTCATGAGTCATTTCACTTGGAAAACGTTCCTAAATCTTAAATCAAGGAATCCAAACCTTTGTCTAGATCTCAATTTATAATGACAAGTGAATGCATATATTAGTTTGTGCAGGACTTTGGAAGGGATTAGCAGAGAAGTGATGGGACTATAGTTTAACATTTTGTTATGATTGATTTACAGAAATTAGGTTTTCCATCCAAGAATAACAGACTGCAAAAATCTGGACAATCATTTGATAATGCACAATGATGATGACAGGCTCTCTCTGCTACCATATAGGGTCTAAGGATCATTCACATTTGATACCGTAGTTCCAATTTAATATGAAGTTTTCCAAGGCTCATTAGTTAATACTTCATAAAGGACTCTGGGTATGGAGTTGTTTTCTTCTCTTTTTCCTGCACATATTAATTTATTTGATTTATATTTTGCTTTTGTGCAGGAGCTCAAGGACACTATTCACTCTTCCTATTATAGCAGTAGACTTATATACCGCTTCATAGGCCTTTCAGGCCTCTCTAAGCGGTTTACAGAGAGTCAGCATATTGCCCCCAACAATCTGGGTCCTCATTTTACCCACCTCGGAAGGATGGAAGGCTGAGTCAACCCTGAGCCGGTGAGATTTGAACCGCTGACCTGCTGATCTAGCAGTAGCCTGCAGTGCTGCATTTAACCACTGCGCCACCTTGGCTCCACAGCAGCAGTTCTATGACATCTCAGGTTTAAAACTAACTGTAAGATTAGCAAAGTTATGGAATTGGAATAAGGGATTAAAAGAATGTGTAGGAAAACCAATTAAATCATCTTGGAGAGGTGGCAACTTAAAAACACAGACATGGAGGACCCCAATCTCTGTAGGGAGGTTGTTTTACTGTTCTGAAGATCACTGTCAGAAAATTCCCCATTATATTAAAATAAAATAGAGGGAGCTGAAATGTATATTGTTTACATCTGGTACTAGTTTCTATGGCAGTGGGAAATAGTTCCTGACTATGTTCCCTACATCACACTTTAATATATCTGAATACTAATATCATATCTTCCTCATCTTTTCTCCAGACTGAACGCCCCAAGATATTTCGGTCTATTTTGGTGACAGGACCTTGCAGTCTCTGTACTGCCTTTGTTTCCTTCCTCTGAACCTGTTCTAACTTGCCACTTTCAGGAATCTGGTTCCCAGAATCACCATCACTACTCCAGGTGTAATTTCACCAAAGCACATTTGAAAAGAATAAGGACTATATGCAACCTTGATACAATGCTTTTGTCCTGCTACACAGAATTGTGTTAACTCTTCTAGCAGCTGCATTACACTGCTGATTTATGTTCAGTATGTTGTAAATGACTATACTGTTCCATTTCCGATGCACTGCTTTCAAACTATGAATGTGACATGTTGTATACACACAACCTATATTTTTATTCTCTAAGTGAAATACCTTATTTATTTGCTTTGAAGCAAGTTTTGTTCTCAGTCTTGTCATCCAATCTATCCATATTAGACTGCAATCTCATTCTCAGTGTTGGCCAGCCTTCCCATTTTTTTTAAATAAAAACCCATCAATCCCATTATCTATGTAATTACTAAAAAAAATAGAATAATATTGGCACCAGCAAAGATCTTAGCTGGACCCAAATAATATCTACTATGCACCTTGATGCAGAGACAGTAACTCTCTGAGTGGGGTCAGACAGCTACCTGTGGAGCCATCCTACTCTAGTTCTATATAAACCACATTTTAATAGCATCTCAATGAAAATGTCATGTGGAGATGTGTCAAAAGCTTTACTAAAACTGAAGTAGATTACATCCACTGCATTTCCCTTGTCTACTTACCTTGTCAAAAAGAGAAGAAAAGATTTGTTTTATCTGACCTATTTTTGGCAAAGCCTTATTGACACTTGGCCATCACAGTATTGTCTTTGAGATGTTTACTAACTGCCTGCTTCATTATCTGGTCTACCATCTTTCCAGATATTGACATTAGGCTCACTGGCTAATAATTATTGGGTTCTTCTTTTTTTCCCCCATGGAAAGGGGACCATCTTGGCTGTTCTCAAGTCCCTTGCCAACTATCTGTGCTTCTGTTCAGGACGAGAATTCCCACAGAAGGAATTGTTCCAATAAAATATATACAGAAAGAAGTAGCTTGAGGGGGTTAACAAATTTGTATGTCCCTTTAACAACTCCTGGATGCTACAGTAACTGCTTTTTTATTAAGCAAAATCGCCTGCTTAAAGGGTTTACTATGATAATGTAGAAAACTTGAATGCCACAGAATGAGATCAAGTCCTGTTACTTGCCCCAGCTCCTGCCCACTAAGCAGTTTAAAAACATGCAAATGCAAGTAGATAAATAGATAGCACATTGTTGGGAAGGTAACAGAGTTCCCTGGGCCTCAGCATATAATCATGTTAACCATGTGACCATGGAAATGTCTTCAGAAAACTGCTGTTTCCTTGGCTAAGAAACAGAGATGAGCATCCTAGAGACTGCACAGAGGAAAATCTTTACCTTTACTTATAGGAAGATACACCAGCTGTCCCTAAAGATTTGATATAGAAAATACATGTTGGATTTCTTTTTATCTTTTAGTCCAGACAAAATATACCAAAATGACTACATCAAAAAATATTTGTATAATAGTAGTGAAAAAAAATACAAACTCTGGTATTTCTGATTTAAAACACAAAACCTGCTTATTAAGTATGTTTAAGGATTTATATAAGCAAAGTTCACATTCTATGTTACTTTTTTTAAACAGTTTATCTTTTTCTGATTGTTAGGAGGAAAAAGACAACTGCTACTAAAAACACTATTCTCTCTCTCTCTCTCTCTCTCTCTCTCTCTCTCTGATTTTCCCTTTTCAGCTTTTTCCTTCTGCTTTTTAAATGACATTTTCCTTTAAAAAAATTCTGCTTTTTAAAGTTCTGACTTTTATTCTCAGTGGTATGTTCACAAGCTAGCTGTTCATGCAAATGGTTCTTTAAAAGAGAGAAAAGCTTTGTTCTTCTTAGTTAAAGCTACCAGATCTAGGGCTGCAAAAATGATCACAAGATACCTACAAAAAATTAAAGTTTTCTGTATTTCTTTCCTGCTGTCAGGATTTTGGCAGCCCAGGACTCATAGCAATTCTCTTGGTCACCTTCTGAAAAAATGTGAGGAGTTAGGTGAGAATTTCTGTGCTCAAGATGTATAATGGGGAAAAAGATCAAATGTGAAAGAAAATCTAATAAAAAGAATATTTTAGGTAAATTAATAAAACGGTATGATTGGAGAGTAGGAAAATATATGGTCAGTATTGGCATCTGAAACATAATCCAAATAGGGTATGAATGTTGGTTGGGTATTTTCTAGTTTGCGTTTATCCTTAACTTTTTTTTCAAGTAACAAAAGAGTGCAACTTAAAAGCTAGGAAAACTAGTTTTAAATTCTGCAGTAACAAAAGATCAACAAAAGTATGGAGTGGAACAAACTACAGTAACTAAGGAAAAAGCTATACAAAGTGGGTTTTTTTAAAAGTTACATTCATGCTTCTATGAATAAATCTTGAACTTTTTAATATGTAATGTGCAAAGAATTTAAAATCATAGCTAGAACAAATAGAATTAATTTATGTATTGGGAGTTTAGCTGTCATTATTCCCAGATTCACATAATACCTTATTTTTAAAGTGAATTTAGTGGTCTTGTGTCATTTGAAATTCTAGCTATTTTTCTGCAAGTTATTTCTCTAATCACTTGCTTATTTCATGCTGTACTTTCTGATCTGGGCCTTTTAATCTGAACATCAGAAAATTAGTAGGTTGGTTGGTTCCTCTGAGAAGCAGTTTCAAACTCTATCTTCTTTGAATCTTCATGATTTTTAAATATTAAATTGCTTTCTCCTTGAGTATCACTGTACAGTTTCCTAAGGTCAGATTCACTGTATCATTTTCTATGCATTAAACATGAATTATCAGGGCATGTGACATGGTGCTCCTATTGTCTGTCTACACCACCAACTTACTTTTTTCTTAACTCTGGATGTCTGCAAAATGAGGTATGTTTAGAGAAACAATTGAAAATCAAGGATTTGATTGTATAATAACTAAGGTGAATATTACCTGGAAATTTGTAGATAGGTAGCTACCAATTAGTAGCACTATCAGGCTACTTCTTTTGAAATAAATTGTTTTTACAGTAACTATTGTACTTCACTTGGACAGAATGCTAGGGTCATGATATGGCTTGAGCTACTTGTAAACAAGAGTCTTGTATTATCCAACTAACACAATTTTTATAATGTAAATTTGTAGACCATCGTCCATTTACCAGATCTATAACAATTTTTGAAAGCGTTAACAATATATTTCTGTTTAGTGTAATAGACTAATGTGAATATTTCTGTGGAAAGTAAGCTGTAAGTACAAATATAGCTGTATATAGAGCTATTGAACAACTTGTGCCTCATTAGAAGTCCTCTGTGGATTTATATGCTTAACAATAATCCCATGTAAATGTGTCATTTTTTTTAAGATGCAAAGAGGGTAATCCCTATCCAATGTCTGATTAAGGAGCCCTGGTAGCACAGTGGTTAGAATGCAGTATTGCAGGCTAACTATGCCCACAGCCTGACAGCAAGGTTGACGCAGCCTTCCATTCTTCTGAGGTAGGTAAAATGAGGACCCAGATTGTTGGGGGCAATAAGCTGACTCTGTAAACCAGCCTGAGGCTGCTGTAAAGCACTATGGGGTGGTATATAAGCTTAAGTGCTATTGCTATTCTACAGCTGTGGTAATTTTTTGCAAACAAGTTGATGCATACATGGATAGATGGGCAAATAAAACAGATAAATAGGGGAGGATATGTTGCATTAAATACTAAACATTACTTGCTGCCTAGGCCTACAATTGCTTATATGAATTACTTTTAATTTTTCCTTGGTAAGTACCATATATAAAACAAGGGAGTTAATTTAAAATCTCAGTGAACATTCATTTTGTCCAAGGGTTTCCCAATAAAATATATTTGAGACTTTACCTAGTTACATTAAACTTCCCGACAAATCCTAGCCTATCTGCCTAAGGAACTTTCAGCTCTTCCAGTAATTTCTCCCTTTGGGTTGCTCTACAAAAGAAAAGAAAAAAAGTTAGGTGCTTTGTCTCTTTCTGTATAAACCCAGCAATTCAGAAAATTATCTGACCCCTTCTTAATGACCTGCAATTGAGTAATAAAAAAAAACACTGACTAGTTTTTACCAATTAAGTCATTGTATAAAAAAGGATTACATGCTTTGGGGAAAACAAAAGGTGAATTTTGTCTACTTAGCCTTTCAGTAATGGGTCAACCTGTCAGATGCTTTTTATTTTTATTTATTTTTAAAATGTATTCACAGCAATGGTGCTTATGAAATAATGAAGTGGCTTGGATACTGCTTGGGAAATGTAAAATAAAAATTCAAACTGATTAAACACAACTTCATGTTACAATTTTATTTATAGAAAAAGCTAAAAATTTTCAATGGCTTATCAACTATATTTTCTTTGATCCAACAAGTGTTTCCTTGATGTTGAACCACAATCCTCAAGATTCCTAACAAATAGAGTATGTCTAACAGACATGGTGCTTAGTGCTTTTTTAGAAAATGGCAACAAATTATTAACACAACAGCATAAAATTAAACATTATTTGATCTAGCTCTTCAGATATCACTGAATACTCTAATTGCTTTTCAATATCAAAGCAATTGCTTAGGGAGAAAGAATCTTAAATCATTATTGATGGGAATTCTAGAAATTCTAATCCCAGCACAACTGGGGAAGTTGCCTCTCGCATTAGGCATGATGCTAGCATTAAAACAGGAGACCCCATTTCTATTTCTCTGTAAACAAGTTGCAGACACTTTTTAGGGAATCTTAAAATACTGAGTTAAAATACTAACATAATCATGGAAGGGCAAAGAATGAATGTTTGAAAAAAGTATATTTAGAAAAGAATGTAGAATTGAAACTGACTCCCCTTGATAACAAAATAAAGCAGTGTCCAATAAGATAGCTCATTGCAGTATTCATATAGCTTTATAAAGAGAAGGGGTTTATCTATCTTTTTTTTTTTTACTATTTTCTTATTTGCTAACCTTCAGAAAAAAACATATCTCCTAATTACAGAGATTCATTGTTTGTGCAATGTTTTCTCTCTATTTTTTATTTTTTTTGAGAATTTTTTTATTGTTTTAGTTAAACAAAAAAAAAGGAAAAAATCATCTTTCGTTACATCTTGTTGAAAGCGTATTGATTGGTTACAAATATATTCCATGCGTTTCTTCCACAGTCCTTACATATACTTCATTCAAATCATGTTGTACATTTTAAGTCAAGAAAGAAAAGTTATGTATTTTACTATCCCTGTACCATAATTCTCATTTAGTTACCATTGTTTAAACATGTTTTTATCTAGAATCATTTATATTAGAAGACACAACCACCTACTGGCATATTTTTTGTTTATTTTGATGTCTTCCTTTTGCCTAAGACTAAGCTGTATTTGTCATGATTTCACTAACTATCTATAAAGTGTTACACATTAGGCAAGAAGCTGTGTCTTTTGCCTGCAATGCTAGGGACAAATATGAATTTTCTCTTAAATTATTGGTGTTAAATCAGTAATTTAGTGAACATGTTATGTTACCCAGAAGTTTTTGTTTCCTGTTGTACTTTCCTTGCAGAAGACTAAGGATGTAAGCTATAGAGATTCTCAGACATCCAGAACACAATTGTCCCAAAAGTGCTTTTTCAAGAGGCAACTGGACTTTCTGGGTTTTTTTTTTTTTAAAAAAAGTTTCACTTCTCATCTAAGATGAAAAATGAGGATGTAAATAAAGCCACTGCATCCAAATTGACATCTTTAAGATGTGGATGTTATAGATTCTCTTAATTTTTACATTAGAAATCTTTGTCACCATTCCGGGTAACGTGCCCATTGAAAGCAGAACTCCAAGGCAGGTAGATTCCTCAAAGAACATGTTTATTGGCTACATCATATCAGCCTAGCTGGTGAAAACCAATTTTAAAAGTTTCCATGATTTTCACCTAATTAAAAGAGTAAACCTTCCCCTCCCAGGTGTCACCAGTTACATTGTTCAATGAATATAGCTGGCAGGCTCCTCTCTTCCTTTAACAGCCACCTCTTACAATGACCTTAGTTTCCCAAAGGAAAACTTTTTCTTTTGACTCTTAGCCCTGCTATTTACTTCTCTCCTCCCATCCCTCTCTCAGGTTTCATGGCAACTACAAGGCAGCACAAGATGGCTTCGGCCAGGTTCGCTTCAGATTTGACAATCTTATTTCACAGTCTTTGCCCAACAATCAAAGTATGGTATTTTTGTTTTGTTATTTTTTTTTTTTAAAAAGTATGATATTGATTCACTCCTTTTCCATAGATCATTGCTTCAGGTTTCATCAAATTTTCCTAAAAGATAAATTAGTCACTTTCATCAATAATTTCCATTTGCATCAAAGACATAAAGCAACTAGATAATAAATGCAAGAAAGCAGTTTTTAAGTAAGATGGAGCTGATAGAGGCAACACATTTAAAGTCCCACAACTCTTGTTTGTAGCTCAACACTTTCCAGACAGGGCAGCTGCTACAAAAATTAATTTTCATGTCAGATCTGGATAAAGGGGGACACTATCCAGAACATAAAGACAAACTATTAGCTGGGCTTGTCCAAAGGCAAGCTTAGACCGATAAAACCTTGCAGCTTAGTTTTAAGTGCAAATTTGGGGACTAATAAATAAAATTGTCTTTTCAGTGTAGAATATTAACATGAATAGGTTGGTTGTGTTATATTCATACGTATATTTCTTCACAGGCTATGTGTGCTTTGCTTTATCTCTTCAGCACAGAAGCATTAATCAAGTGATGGTTCTTTAAAACTGGCAAAAAGCAAAAGTAACTTGCTATAGGCAGGATCTGACATTTCTGAATCATTTGTTTAGGTTTCTTAAAAATTTGTTTGGCATTTGTATGTACCGTTTCCTGCAGTAGACTGCACATCTAAACAATTTTTTAAAATGACAAACAGATATTCTATATCTCTCCTTCCCACATGCCCTTTTTATCATCAACCAAGTGCATTCAGATACATTTGCCTAGAAAAAGAATGTATGACAAAATTAGAGGTGGTGTTCAATGAGAGGGAGGGAGGGAGGGAGGGAGGGAGGGAGGGAGGAAGGAATGTTGGTTGGTAGGTAGGTAGGAGTCAGACCTGGAAGCCATCTTTTACATTTTAGACTTAGGCCTGCCACATTTTCTACTGTGGGAAAATGGGAGGGGGGATTATACAGAGTGTGAGTGATATATAGCCATAACAACATTCTTTCTCAGAAAGTCAAGGTCATCTGACCCTGCAGCTGTGATGAGGTGACCAGGAGGCATCTCCTGTTTTGGATGGTACCTGATTGGATCATGTGATGGACATGTGGGTGCTGGGCAGGGACTTGATCTTTCTTTTGGGTGGGGAAAACCTGGAAACTTTCAGATTCAGGTTTTCCCAGATGTGCCAATATGAGGTCTCTAATAAAATGGAACTTTGAGGAAACTCTAGCTTCAGAGTCTTCTTTTGTTAGAGGTGTTATTGGAACCCTGACAGAAGGACTGTATCAATTGGAATGAAAAGAGAATTAATATTAAATGTACTTCATTTATTTCAAGGGACCTAACAGCAAACACTGAACTTCTGAAAATGTTCTTTTTAACCAGAAGCATAAATTGGGATAAAATTCTTACATTTTTATCATGAAAGTTGAGATTTCTACATGTCAGTTTATTTCCTGTTCCCCAAATCATGACTCACTGACCATTTTCTATCTTTAATTTAGATTTATTTTTATTACTAAGATAGAGAATAAGTACAAATAATAACAGACAGAAAGTTATGTAGAAGAATATCAACATGATAATGGAATTTCTAATATTTCTCAAAAAAATGTTCGTCTTTTACAGAGGAAAAATAAAACATTCAGTTGAACATTTAAGTCTGTCTACTATCATCAGACACCAATTTAGCAAACAGATGCAATTCTATTTTTATAATTTTCTATTAATATTCTATTTCTATTTAAAAGTTTTATTTATCTTGAACTTTATTTGAAAATTAAATTATTTATTTATTTAAAATTTAAAGATTATGATAGATTATTCACAATATTCCAAATTTAGAAAACATTTTAAATGGCTGCTGAAAGACTTATTTTCACAATGAAGTACTAAATAAATGTCCACAATGTTGTTATTTCATGTTGGCTAATATTACCTCAATTTGGCAGGGTGCTCTTCCATTATGTGAGTGAATTGTTACAAGAGAAGCACAGCAGCAGTTGTTCACAGTGATTAGGATCATCAATGTTTATTTTAATAAATAAAGGGAAATTCATTTTCTAGTTTGCAAAAGCATACAAGTACTTTTTTATATAATTAATGTATATTATGAAGTCAATTAAATATGGGGATATCAACTTCATATGTGAATTAGATCAGAATCAAGTTTTTATAGAACAGTTAATAAAGAACAGTATGGGCCAATAAAAGGAATTATTAGTCTGTCTAAAATTCATGCCGTGTCTCCTTTTGTTTTTTGTTTTTAAATGATATGCTTGAAGGTGTATCTGTAGCAAGGAAAGGAGAAATACTTGTTTCAGTTAGGAGCGCAAAGAGCCAAATTTTGAGAATTTTGACAAGGAGTCACAATAATCTGTGGTCAGCATCAATTTATTACTGGAAGTGCATGCAGTATCAGAAGCAAAATACAATAAGGCATCATATGAAAAGAGGACATTGATAGACCTACAGTACACAGCTGAAAGACTGGGCAGTACAAATGTAACACTATATATTTTAGGGCTGCAACCTCTTGTCACACAAATGCTATGAAGCAATCTTAACAATATTTGTCATGAATTTTATCTTGATGAACTAATGAAAGTGTATTTTGAATAGTTATCAGGTATAAAAGAAGAGAAAGATAACCATCTCTTTATTATTAATTGTTATCAAGTACAAGTTAACAGAATGATGACCATCTCTTCAGGCATGGGTGTCAAACTCACAGCGTCACATTGACATCACGTGATGTATCACAATGTTTTCCCCTTTGTGGACTTGGGTTGGGCATGGCCTCCGCGTGACACATCCGGCCCAAGAACCGCCAATGTGACACCCCTTTCCTAAAGTAAAGACTTTTAATCAAGCTATATTCCTAATGACTATATGGGTATAATATAAATTTCTGGAGAACAGTTTTCTGGGCCACAGGAATTGGATTGCATTGTCCTTTTTGGAAAGGATTTTTTATTAAAAAAAACAACAACTTCCAATATAGCTTACATTCCTGGAACTTCCTGATGGGTCTCCCACTCAAGAATTAAGCAGGGTTCCACCCGGAGGAAATCTTGCTAAACTCTTCTCAAGATCAATGAAATTCAACAATGCACCCTCATTTGCTACAATATGCTTCCTGCTTGTGATTAAAAGAAGAAAAGGCAGAGCAGTTTTGTCTAAGTATCACTTTATAGCATGGTGCACATTCAAATGCCTGCATAAAAAGTTTGCCATTTTGTTGTAGCTTCTGTTTATGAATACCGGTAGCAGCTTCATAAGACATGGCGACACATGTTTCTCTTATAAAGGTTTCCTTTCTAAATAGAAAAAGGGGTTATAAAAACATTTCTTTACAAAGGAAGAACTTAGTTTATTTTATATTTACATTATTCACAGTTGCAATGCTTCTGCATTGGAAATCAAAGAAACAGAGCAATATAATAAAACAGAAAAGGAGGATGGTCATCATAGTGGAACAGAAATAGGAATCCCTCACAAAGATAGGCAAAAATCATTCAAGGTATTAAAAGAAAAACTCTGACAGGACCACAAGAGTCTATTATATCCAACAATTGAGTTATAGTACTTGCTGTGCTTATTTCCTCACCTGGTCTACCTTAAATGGTTGATATAATGAGAGAAATGTTCTCTCAGATAATTATGACCTATGATCCATAGGTCACTTATTGCTTTCTCTCCCCACTCCCAC